>NC_038250.2:11217045-11517045 GCF_000004515.6 Glycine max
CGCATTGATTACACATGTAAAGAAAAAAGGGAATAAGCATAGAGAACAATATCTTTACATTGTTTCCCTTTTTATTGTTTGATTCATGTTTTCCTTTTTTAGGAGAGTGTTTCTCGTACTAATTGTAAGTAGAGTGTTTTGTACATGAGCACTCTATCTGTCGTGCTATTAAGGACTAATGGTAATGTTTTTATCCATTTCAGAACCTTTTCAACATGTTTTATGATCCGAAAATCTAGAAAATGTTTCTAGGAGGTTGCTTTGAAGTGTTTCTTGATTTTGTAGCTGCCATATATCAAATATCATACATGATACACATACATTAGTTATGTGTTGTTTGAAATTGACATCCAAACCACCTCTACTTGGGATTTTAATAAAGTTATAATTCATAGTGTCCATATATGGTGCAATATAAGGTTGATTTTTATACTTTTACAGGGTCTTCTGTTGGAAAGTAAACCCAGTGATGCAGTTGTTGTCATTCAAGTTCTAAATTAGGTATATATGGACTGTATTCTTTTTTTTTTGGAGGAGTGTTGCGTTTCTATTCAAATTGATTGTCCATGTCTTTTTTTTTTATCTTTCATATGTTAGTTGGGCTGATGATCAAATTATTGAGGGTTGGATGCTTTGGTTTACATTTGATTATTGTAATTTTGTAGCCATTTAGCTTGAAATGCATTCAGAATGCCACTATTAATATCTATTCAATGTAATCGAATATACATTCTAAGATGGTTATTTTATAAGAATTGTCTTAGAATGCATGTTTTCTAAGACAGTTTTTATAGGAACCGTCATCGATAGTGTCCACTTTCAACGATGTTGGCTATAAAGACAGTTCTTAACCATCGTTAAATGATTTTTTTGCGGTAGTGTATAGTTTGCAAGATTAAAAAAATGGTCTAGATATCTATTAAAATGAACTTCATAATTCATATGGTTCAGTTTCATTTGGCCTTTGTTGTTACTGTGCCTTGATACCAAGAATTCAGTCAATTTGTTATACATTTGTTCTGGTAGTTATATTACTCAAATACTCAAATTATAGCTGATGCTCTCCAAGCCTTAGCTCAGGCTATAGGGAATTCGAATAGGGGAGAAGCTACTGGAGCTACTAAGTACCAAGGGTTGGACCGTTTCCAATGAAACAATCCTCCTACTTTCACTGGAGGATACAACCCTGATGGTGCTTAGAATTGGATAAGGGAAATCGAGAAAATCTTCCGAGTGATGGCATGTCCGGAGGGGAAAAAAAGTTACTTTTGGTACATATACTCTGGTGGAAGAAGCTGAGTATTGGTGGGAGAATACTCACCAATGCCTATAGGCTGAAGGTCAGGATGTGACCTGGGATGTCTTTAAGAGGGTATTTTTGGAGAAATACTTTCCTGGGGATGTTAGGAACAAGAAGGAGATGGAGCTCTTGGAGCTCAAGCAGAGAAACATGACTGTGGCTGAATATGCAGCCAAGTTTGAGGAGCTAGTGAGGTACTTTCCCCATTATCAAGGAAGAGATGGTGAAAGTTCCAAATGTGTGAAGTTTCTAAACAGCTTGCGACTTGAAGTGAAGCAAGCTATGAATTACCAGGGTGTTCATCAGTTTCCACTCATGGTTAACATGTGCCGGATTTAGAAAGAAGACTCTCGAGATAGGGCGAGTTATTATAGGAGTACGGGCCCAATGAAGAACAAAAAGAATGGACCTCAACATCAGGGAAAACCATACTCGACCCCTCCTAAGCAATATGGTAACCGCCCCAACAATCAGAGGACTGTTGCTATGGGGTTTGCGGGTGGTAGTGGTAGCAAACCCAATACTTTCCCCACTCAGATCATTTTTTACAAATGTGGTAAGCCAGGGCACATCTCCTCAAATTGTGTTGATAAAGGCATGACCTGTTTTAATTGTAGACAAAAGGGGCATATTTAGAGAGATTGTCCATATCCCAAGAAGGAGCATAATGGTGGGGGCCAGAATGACCAAACTGGACATCCGAAGGCCACGGGAAAAGTCTTTACCCTTAATGGTGCCGAAGCTTCAAAATCCAAAGATCTAACCCAAGGTAAATGTTCCATAAATGGGATTCCCTTACTTGTGCTATTTGATTCTAGTGCAACCCATTCTTTTATATCCTATTCGTGTGTAGGGAAACTTAAGCTTTTTGTGTCTTCTTTAAATAAAGATCTAGTGGTAGAGATCCTAACTAGTGGTTCTATGTTAACATCTAATGTGTGTTTGAATTGTCCTGTGGAAATTTCAGGTAGAACATTTGTGATTGATCTGATTTGTTTGCCTTTGAGCCAAATTGATGTTATTCTGGGTATGGACTGGTTATCTTCCAACCATGTCTTGTTAAACTATTTTGATAAAACTATGGTGTTTGATGGTTTTGGAGTGAGTAAGGATATGATATTTATCTCTGCCAACCAAGTTATGACATCTTTAAAAGAAGATGCTGAGGTGTACATGATCTTGTCTAACTTGGAAATAGAGACAAAGGTTTCCATGTGTGACCTCCCTATTGTCAGAGAGTTTCCTGAAGTGTTCCCTAAGGATATATCCAGTCTACCATCCGAGAGAGAGATAGAGTTTTCCATAGACCTGGTACCTGGTGTTGGACCCAAATCCATAGCCCTTTATAGGATGTCTCCTATAGAGTTAGCCGAGCTTAAGAAACAGTTAGAGGAGTTATTGGAGAAGCGGTTTGTGAGACCCAGTGTATCTCCATGGGGAGAACCAATGTTGTTAGTAAAGAAGAAAAATGGGACCATGCGGTTGTGTGTAGACTACCGCCAGTTGAATAAGGTGATGATTAAGAATAAGTACCCTTTGCCTAGAATAGATGACCTTATGGACCAGCTAGTAGGAGCTTGTGTGTTTAGCAAGATAGACCTTAGGTCAGGTTACCATTAGATCCGAGTGAAGTCTGAGGATATACCGAAGACTGCTTTTAGGACCCGTTATGGTCACTATAAGTATCTAGTCATGCCCTTTGGTGTGACTGATGCTCCAGGTGTGTTTATGGACTACATGAATAGAGTCTTTCACCCTTACCTTGATAGTTTTGTGGTAGTATTCATAGATGATATTTTGGTATACTTCAAGACTAGAGAGGAACATGAAGAACACTTGAGGATTGTGCTGCATACCCTTAGGGACCAACAACTTTATGCTAAGTTGTCCAAGTGTGAGTTTTGGTTAGAGAAAGTTAGTTTCCTAAGGCATGTGATATCTCAAGGGGGTATAGCTTTAGATTCCTCTAAGATAGAAGTTGTTCTTGAGTGGGAGAGTCCTAAATCTATTTTTGAGATTAGGATTTTTCTGGGCTTAGCAGGATATTACCGAAGATTCATAGAAGGTTTCTCCAAGTTAGCTTTACCTTTGACTAAACTGACTCGTAAGGGTCAAGCTTTTGTGTGGGATACCCAATGTGAGCATAGTTTCCAAACCCTTAAGGAAAAATTGACGACCGCTCCAGTGCTAGTTTTGCCTAACCCGAGAGAACCCTTTGAGGTGTATTGTGATGCATCAAAGATGGGTTTAGGAGGAGTGTTGATGCAAAATGGCCAAGTAGTGGCCTATGCTTCTAGAACACTCAAGACTCATGAGAGGAATTATCCCACCCATGATTTGGAGTTGGCTGCTGTAGCTTTAGCCCTTAAGATGTGGAGGCATTACCTGTTTGGCTCCAAGTTTGAGGTGTTTAGTGATCATAAGAGCCTTAAGTACTTGTTTAGTCAGAAAGAGCTGAACATGCGTCAAAGGAGATGGCTAGAGTTTCTTAAAGATTATGATTTTGAGCTTAGCTACCATCCTGGCAAAGCCAATGTAGTGGCTGATGCCTTGAGTAGGAAATCCCTACATAAATCTGCCTTGATAGTTAGAGAGATGGATCTCCTAGAAAAATTTGAAGACCTTAGCCATGCATGTGAGGTTACCCCTTGTCATACCCTAATTTCGTCTGGGGACTATTATTTGACGGCATGCAACCTTTGTTTGACCGCTTCGAGGTACTTGGCACCCTTTGTTGCACGATACGTGAAGTTCCGAGACATGCCGTAAATAATAAAGAAGCATTGTACGCAATCCGTGAAATTCCGTAACGTGCCGAAAATAAAAAAGAAGTGTTGTTGCGCAATCCGTGAGTTTCCGTAACATTTCGAAAGCTAAAAAAGAGTAAATTACATGACCCGTAAGGTTCCGTAACCTTACGGAAAGAAAACAAGTATCGTTACGAAATTCGTAAAGTTTCGTAACGTTACGGAAAAAGAATCACCAAAAAAAGCAAAGGGGGTGTATTTAGTAAAAAAAGGGGTGCAAATAGAAACCAAGCCCACTTGGGCCTTCCAGATTCTTCCTCCAGAAGGCGGTTGCTTCTGGAGGAAGCAACCTGGCTCGCCTGGGCGAACTGGGTGGCAAGCTCCTCCCCTATTTTCCTATAAATAGAGGGAGGAGTGGAGAAGGAAAGGGTTCAGCCTTCTTGGCATTTCGTAATCACTTGATATTGGTGAGGTAAATTGTTTTCGTGAAGAAAATCCAAGCCAAGGCGCTTCCGTAACGTTTCCGTGGGTGATTTTGCGAAGATTTTCAACCGTTCTTCGCTGTTCGTCGTTTGTTCTTCGTCATTCTTCGGTCTTCAACCGGTAAGTTCCCGAAATCGAACTTTTCAATTCATTCTATGTACTCGTGGTGGTCCCCATTTTTTTTGTGTACTTTTATTCTCGTTTCATTTACTTTCCGTACCCCCTTTTGACGTGCTTCCGTCATTTACTTAAGTCATTTTCTCGCCTAATCAAAAAATAAAATAAATTTCCACCGATCATTTGATTTGTAATATCCGTTAATTCCTGTTAAAGTGAAACTAAGGCTAAAATCAACTTGCAAAGTCAAGCTCGTCCGCAAAAAATCACTAAAAAGGATTTTAAGGTTCAATACCTCAGTTTTTCTCACCAAGTAAAAATGGTTCATTTTAAGGTCCAACACCTTAAAAGGACCACCGTCCAAGTAAAAAGAATCGCTTGATTCACCCTTAAAAAAGAACTACGTAGGTCTGATTTCCTCTTCGATGGAGGGTACGTAGGAGCAAGAGCCCCGCTTTTGTCGACCTCAAAAAATAAAAAGAAATAAAAGTTTGGATACACAATTTCACACAATTCTAATTTAAGGTTGTTGTCCTTTGGGGACAAACGTGAGAGGTGCTAATACCTTCCTCAAACGTAAATACAACTCCCGAATCTAGAATATTCTTCATGACCGGTTTCCTTCGGTTTTGCCGATGTTTTCCACAAATAAACGTTGGTGGCGACTCTGCGCATTTTCCTCCTATGGAAGACGCACCCGTGAGCCTCGCCTCCCTCGCCTGCAAAAGGGTAGGTTGCGACAGTTGGCGACTCCGCTGGGGACTGTTTTTGTGAGTTAGGCCTATTTTAGGAAATTGTGGAATTGTAAAAACTTTGTGTGTGCATTTTTTTTGAATTGTGTAAATATAATAAATGCTGTCTTTTCCACATTTTTACACTGCATTCTAAGCACCCACAGGTTTGAGTAAAAAAGGGACCCTATACTCGGGTCCATGGGAATTTAAGGAGTGGAGGTGAATCTATGGTCATGCTAGGTCTCCGACTTGCTTGATAATAGTGAAACCTCGTCTAGAGCTTTCTCTCTTTATAATGTGTTGTCGCTGGTATTCCATACCGCCGCAATATTATTATCTTGAGTGATGATACCTCTAGAAAACAACCATTTGAGATATGGATCGTTGGGAGTAGTTATTAGAGGCCCTTAGATATTATCCTATAGGTCCCCAAATAGGGGCATGGAGCTAAGACGCTCTATGCCATTTGTTCTCATGCATTCTTCTGTAAATAGCACATAAATTATATTTTTGTTGTATAGCTAGTGATATTTTGTCTCTCTAGAGTAATGCGTCACTTTTTAATACATACGTTGGGACGCCGCAATGCCTAGAACGTAGTATTAAAAAGATGGATCTTTTTCGGTCTCGTACATGTAAATTACCCCTTGTTTTTCTCTTCGTTTCATGCATGCGCATTGCATCATTCGTATCGGAGCCTTGATCCACCCTTTTTTAGGTAAATTATAGACAAAGGATCAAGCTGAATGTTTTGATCATGCCAAAGTTTCACATGCGTCTTAAAGCTTTAATTCAAGACAAAGAAATTAAAGATATTCAAGATGGATGATCAAGACAGTCTCTAGAGTCTTAGAAAGGGTATATTAAATAGGAAGGGAATTCCAATTGAAGTAGCAAAAAGTTTGGCCAAGAAATTTAAGTTAAAAAGTCTTTTTCAACAAATTTACTCTCTGGTAATCGATTACCAGAGGATGTAATCGATTACCAGTGGCCAAAACTGATTTACAACAGCTATTAAAATTTGAATTCAAAATTTGCACTGTGTAATCGATTACACATATATGGTAATCGATTACCAGCAGTTTCTGAACGTTTTAATTCAAATTTTAAAGCTTGTAATCGATTACACACATACTGTAATGATTACCAGAGGGGTTTTTCAGAAAACATTCTCAACAGTCACATCTTTTTATCTGATTCTTAAGTGGCCATCAAAGGCTTATATATATGTGACTAGAGACACGAATTGAATAATAGTTTTGAAGAACAAAAAGGTCTTATCCTCTTAACAAGCAAAATTGTTTTATCCTCATACAAATTCCTTGGCCAAAACACTTGTGATTCAATAAGGAATTATTTGAGTGCTCAAATTATTCAATCTATCTCTTTCAAGAGAGATTTCTTCTTCTCTTCTTCTTTATTTTGAAAAGGGATTAAGAGACCGAGGGTCTCTTGTTGTGAAAGGATTCTAAACACAAAGGAAGGATTGTCCTTGTGTATTTAGAACTTGTAAAAGGAATTTACAAGATAGTGGAACTCTCAAGCGGGTTGCTTGGGGACTGGACGTAGGCACAAGGGTGTGGCCGAACCAGTATAAATCTGAGTTTGCATTTTCTCTTCCCTTAAACTCCTTTATTTATTATTGTTTTATATTCATATTCAAATTGTTCTTTTGAATCATTATTTAAGAAATTCATTATTAAGGGAATTTATAACTTGAATAGAAAGTTAAATAGAATTTTTAATTGGGGAAATAATTTGTAATATCTTAATTCAACCCCCCCTTCTTAAGATATCTGAGGCCACTTGTCCAACATAAATGATGGGGACAAATCAAAATGGAAAAGGATTCTATCAAGTCAAGGTCAAGGGCCTAGATGTCACCAGCCTTAGGGAGTTGGGACGGTTGATGGGACCCCTCCAAAGGAAAGCCTTCCGCAAAGTGTACGGGAAGATTTTAGATTTGACCACAGCGGAGGTATTTACGGAAGCCGTTGTATCCCTCGCCCAATACTATGACCAGTCGTTGAGATGCTTCACGTTTGGGGACTTCCAAATAGTACCGACTGTTGAAGAATTTGAGGAGATATTAGGATCCCCTCTTGGGGGAAGAAAACCGTATATTTTCTCCGGGTTTCTTCCCTCCTTGAGCAAGATTGCAGCTGTGGTCGGAGATTCGGCGAGAGAGTTGGATCATATGAAGCAAACTCGAAACGGCGTAGTGGGCCTACCGCGGAAATACTTGGAAGGCAAGGCAAGGGATATGGCGAGTCAAGAAGAGTGGGTACCGTTTGCAGATATACTAGCTTTGCTAATTTTTGGGGTTGTCCTCTTTTCGAACGTGGACGGTTTGGTGGACCTAGCCGCAATTGATGCTTTCCTTGCATATCACCATAGCAAGGGTGGTAGCTACCTTGGCGGACTTATTTGATACATTTGACCGAAGGTGCGAGAAGAACAACGCACGAATTGTCTACTGTTTACTCACTCTTTGTGTGTGGTTGGTTTCGCACCTATTCCAACAAGACATAAGGCACCCGTGTCCGCTTCAAAGTTATCGCTTGTGCGTCGAAAAGAAAAGAGTAGATTGGGACCAATACTTGGCTGGTATAAGAGGCAGCACAATCAACTGGTTTCCTCGATGGAAGGAAGGAAAGAAGGGAGTTCTCTTCTCATGTGGGGACTACCCAAATGTTCCGTTGATAGGGACGAGGGGTTGTATTAACTATAATCCCGCACTTGCCATAAGACAGTTAGGGTACCCCATGAGGGGAGCACCGATGGAAGAGAGCCTCTCGCCTTTCCTTGTGAGAGATTTCAACGCGCAAAGTCTCAAGATTGTACAAAGAGTCCGCAAGGCGTGGGAAAGCCCGTTAAGGAAAGATAAAGAACTTAGGGGCATCCATAATGGCATCATCAGTGGTTATCATGAATGGCTAAGAGTTCATACACAAGGGTTAGATTGGCTCTCCAAGTTGAAAATTATTAACGAGGAGAACTTCGAAGCTCCGGAAGAGGATGAAGAAGTCCAAGCTCTAAAATCAGAGCTAGGAAAAGCAAGACTTGCCAAAGAAAAATTCAAGTCAGCCGCTACAAACATCCGGAAAGAGTGTGCCGAGTTACGAGAGGAAAATGCGGCTACCGCGAAAGCCTTTGAACAAGAAACCAAAAGGGCTCGCAAGGAAGAGTATGGCCGAGATAAATTCCGAGGAGCTTTGTGGGGCAGCAACAATGAGCTCAAGCTCCGGAGAGAGGAAAGAGACCAGTCACGAGTACATGGCATGATCTTAAATGAGGAATTAGCTGCTTGCTCAAGATCCAAGAAGAGTTTGGCTCAACACTTAGAAGCCACGGAGCAAAGCATGCTAACTATAATAGGGCAGTACAAAGAAGAGTTAAACCATTCTTTGACCCATGAACAAAAACTAGTAGAGGATTTTGCACAAGCGTACGCCGAGAAGGAAGCAAGAGGGAGGGTGATTGATGCATTGCATCAAGAAGCGACCATGTGGATGGATAGGTTCGCCTTGACCTTAAATGGAAGTCAAGACCTCCCGCGACTACTAGCCAAAGCAAAGGCCATCGCTGAAGTGTGTTCAGCCCCAGAGGAAATTCATGGGCTAATCAATTACTGTCAACACATGATAGATTTGATGGCCCATATAATTAGAAACCGTTAGGTTCTGTTGTAACACTTTTGTATGATCTTGGCTAGATAAAAGCTTTGTTCCTTTTTATGAAAAGAGAAGTTCTGAAACTCATCACGTTATCTAGAAAGGGCCTTGAGGTGGATCCAAGTGCTCTGATCATTCATTAGCATATTCATGTTTTGGTGGCATACTCACCACTGTTTGTTTCTTTAGGGAACTCACCATAACTAAAAAAGCGCAAAGGCACCCCTATAACACCCGATCCAGAAGTAAGAGGGATAACGAGGAGGGAGTGCAAGAACAGATGAAGGTCGACCTATCAGCCTTAAAAGATCAAATGGCTTTTATCACGGAGGGCATGCTAAAGCTTCAAAAAACTATAGAAGATAATGCTATGGCGGCCGCTTCCAATACAGCTAGGGAAGCGGAACTGGTGCTACAACCCATAATAAACTTGGGCCGAGATAGAAACGCGACGGGTTTTAATCGGAGATATAGTCCTCAAGCCTACCCTTATGGTTTGCCTCCAGACTTCGCTCCCCGTACCGCTCCAGACGATTTGAGCCAAGCCCCTAACTTCGAGGGACAACTCCCTCCTCATGCTGACTATCCTCTACAAGAAGATGATGAAGGAGATGCCCATTTAGGCCCTCTACTTCCCCTCAAGGATCCAGCCCGCCATGAGTTGCCCCAACCAAACATAGTCCACCACGTCCCGTCTCCATCCGCACCCGTTAAGGAACTCGTTCCCTTTGCAAAAGACAAGGGAAAGATTGATTTACTTGAAAGGAGGCTGAGAGCGGTAGAAGGCCTCGGCAACTACCCGTTCTCGGATTTAGCAAATCTGTGCCTGGTACCTGACATCATCATCCCTCCCAAGTTTAAAGTGCTAGATTTTGATAAGTACAAAGGGACGACGTGTCCAAAAGGTCATCTTCGGATGTATTGCCGAAGGATGGGGGCATATTCAACGGACGAAAAACTGTTAATGCACTTCTTTCAAGATAGCTTAGCCGGAGCAGTAGTGGCGTGGTACACCAATTTGGAAGCTTCTCAGATCTGGTCATGGAAAGACTTGGCAACTGCCTTCATTAGGCAGTACCAATACAACACGGACATGACTCCTGATCGGAACCAACTTCAGAGCATGACCAAGCGGGAACATGAGTCCATTAAAGAGTATGCTCAAAGGTGGAGAGACCTAGCAGCCCAAGTTGTCCCGCCTATGACTGAAAGAGACCTAGCAGCCCAAGTCATCCCATCTACGTTCTACTACAAGAAGCTGATAGGATATATGCCGACTAACTTTGTAGACCTCGTCTTTGCCGGAGAAAGAATCGAGTCCAGACTGAGAAAAGGCAAGTTTGAATATGCCTCCAACGCTGCCCCCAACAACAATAGAAGAGCCCCAATGGTGGGCACACAGAAAAAGGAAGGAGATACCCACGCGGTCACCACCGCCCCAACATGGATGAAAGCGCCCCAAAATGCCCAAAACTCATAACAACACAACCACCCAAACTTTTCAATCCGAGCCGGAAGTTCCCTCCCAACTCAAGTGGAAGGGCCTCCCGCAACAGAAAAAATGCCTACCCAACACACAGCTCTAGCCACTCCCCGGCTAACCAATAATACAACTCCTAACGCGAGCTATAACAATGCACGACGCCCCCCGAAAGACGAGTTCTCTCCCATTCCCAGGGCATATTCCGAGTTGTGGCCCTCATTATTGGAAAATCATTTGGTGGTGGCCATACCCGGGAAGGTCTTCCAGCCACCATACCCCAAGTGGTACAACTCGAATGCCACATGCGCATACCATAACGGAGCCCCCAGACACAAGATTGACTTTTGCCTGCCATTCAAGTACAAGGTGCAACACCTAATAAATGCTGGTTGGCTATCATTCTAAGAGGAGGGCCCCAATGTTAAAACCAATCCACTAGCCAGTCATGGAGGGGCTAGCATAAACGCCATCGAAAAGGACTAGCCGTCAGGGTCAAAGAGATTAGAAGATGTGGCTACGTCTAGACGATTCATCTACCAGTCGCTGCAGGCAGCATGCATGGTCTCTCGTGGCGGAGGCGAAAGTGACGAATGTCTGTTTCATCTCGGGGAATCACACGACATGGAAACCTGCCCTGCGGTGGAGGAGTTACTTCAACGGCTCATGGACTGGGGGCAGTTCGAATTGTCCAAGGGAAATAGGGAAGAACCGCAAATTTGCATGCAGTCGGAAGAAAGGAAGGTTCCCCCAACCCCCAAAGCCCTAGTAATATGTTTCACTAGGAATGTGACTGGCTCCAGGCCCATGTACCCCTCGACGACGCCCAAGCCAACGCCGTTTTCCTATCAAAGCAATAAGGCCATTCCATGGAAGTATACCCCTCCCGCTTTTGGAGAAAGAGCTGCAACCCAGGTTGACTCCTTGTCAGCCAAAGTGACCAACATCACCGGCCTTAGTGGCGTAACCCACAGTGGCTGGGTGTTCGCTCCCCCTCACTCAGTGGAATTGCCCTCCAAGGGGGAAGCACCCATGATCTAAGAACCCGCAGGCACGGCCACCCCCTCAAAAGAAGTGGATCCCCCGGTGTTAAAAGGAGCTGAAAAGAAAGAAGGTCTTCAAGGAAAGGCGGTGACCTTGGAAGAGGCTCATGAGTTTCTTTGTCTCATCCAACAAAGCGAGTTTAAGGTAGTTGAGCAACTGAATAAAACTCCGGCAAGGATCTCTTTGCTCGAATTGTTCATAAACTCTGAGCCTCATCATGCACTATTGGTAAAGGTCCTCAACGAAGCTCACGTAGCACACGACATCTCAGTCGAGGGTTTTGATGGCATTGTTAATCATATAACTACCAATAACTATATCGCGTTCGTGGAAGAAGAGATTCTCGTCGAAGGGAGAGGGCACAACAAAGCGCTACATGGGGCTGTCAGATGCATGGACCATGTCGTCGCTAAGGTACTCATCGACAATGGTTCAAGTTTAAATGTGATGCCAAAGACCACCTTAGAGAAACTTCCTTTTAATGCGTCACGTCTAAAATCGAGTTCGATGGTAGTATGAGCCTTTGACGGTAGTCGGTGGGAGGTGATGGGGGAAATCGACATCCCCATTCAGATAGGCCCCCACACTTGTAATGTGGTTTTTCAAGTGATGGACATAAATCCCGCCTACAGCTGCCTTTTGGGGAGACCCTGGATTCACGCACTAGGAGTGGTCCCTTCAACGCTTCGCCAGAAATTGAAATTCGCGGTTGGTGGACTCTTGGTGATAGTGTCAGGCGAAGAAGATATGTTGGTGAGCTGCCCCTCCTCTGCACCATATGTAGAAGCAGCGGAAGAATCACTGGAAACAGGTTTCCAATCCTTCGAGGTGGTGAGTTGTGCCTCTGTGGAAACGAGTCCGTTGCTACCTTGTCTCTCTAATGCGACCCTAATGGTGGCACAGGAGATGCTCAGGCACGGTTATGAGCCCGGAATGGGTCTGGGCAAGGACAGCCATGGGAATGCCGATGTGGTCGACATTAGGGGGAACCCGTACAAATATGGGTTAGGGTATGAACTCGGGAAACCGAGAAGAAGGAATACACCGTCAAGACTCCGGGTAGATAGGGCATGGCCCGGCCATGCTAGCCAGTGTTTCACAAGTGCCAGGATAATGTTCGAAGAAGAGGTGGCGGCAATAGGAGAGGAGTCTCCATAAGATCCGCCAAGTTTCGTGCGACCATGCCATCCCAATTCCCAAGTGGGAAACTGGCGCGTGATGAGCCAGTCAGAAGTCTATACCGCTGATTCAATGTAATTAGAGGCTATAGATTCCTTTCTCTTTTGTTTTGTGAAACCTACCTTATTAAATAACAAAGAGATCTTGTTTCATTTGTTCTTGCGATTCCACCTTTTCTCATATCATTTTGCATGTTTTTATTTTTTGTCTTGACTGGTATAGATATGAGGGTCGATTCTTTGAGGATCCTAATAACGAGGGTTTGATAATCAATTTTGACTGAGAAGTAAGTCAAACAATAAACGAAGAAGAGGAAGAGGACGTCCTTTCACCAGAGTTGGAGAGGTTGATCGCTCAGGAAGAACGCGAAATGAAGCCTCACCAAGAGGAAATCGAGACATCTTTGCATGGTCGTACCAAGACATGCCAGGTCTGGACCTCGACATTGTGCAGCATAAGTTTCCATTGAATCCTGAGTCTTCCCCGGTTAAGCAAAAACTACGAAGGATGAGACTCGAAATGTCTTTGAAAATTAAAGAAGAAGTAAGAAAGCAGTTCGATGCGGGTTTCTTAGCTGTAGCTCGATACCCGGAGTGGGTAGCCAACATTGTCCTGGTCCCAAAAAAGGATGGCAAAGTGCGAATGTGCGTAGACTATCAGGATTTAAACCGAGCCAGTCCTAAAGACAATTTTCCCTTGCCACACATTGATATACTGGTAGATAATACAGCCAAGTTCGCCCTTTTCTCTTTTATGGATGGCTTCTCAGGGTATAATCAGATAAAGATGGCACTCGAAGATGTGGAGAAGACTACTTTCATCACCCTATAGGGGACAATCTGCTACAAAGTGATGGCCTTCGGGTTAAAAAATGCTGGGGCAACCTATCAACGTGCCATGGTAGCTTTGTTCCAAGACATGATGCATAAAGAGATAGAAGTCTATGTAGATGACATGATTGCCAAATCTCGGACCGAGGATGAACACCTCGTCAATCTGCGTAAGCTGTTTGGAAGGCTACGGAGATACCAACTGAAACTAAACCCTGCCAAGTGCACCTTCGGGGTGAAATCGGGGAAGTTATTGGGATTTATCGTGAGCCAGAAAGGGATAGAGATAGATCCCGAGAAAGTGAAGGCCATTCTCGAAATGCCAGAGCTACGCACGGAGAAGCAGGTTCGAGGTTTCCTGGGCAGGTTAAACTACATCACGAGATTTATCTCGCAACTCACCCCTACCCTTGAGCCCATCTTCAAACTATTGCGTAAGAACCAGGCGGTCCTGTGGAACAGTGACTACCAAGAGGCCTTCGAAAAAATCAAACAGAGCCTCGCGAATCCCCCGGTGCTCATGCCACCTGTAAAAGGAAGACCTCTTTTCCTGTACATGACTGTGTTGGACTAGTCTATGGGGTGCGTGTTGGGATAGCACGACGACTCTGGAAAAAAGGAACAAGCCATTTACTATTTAAGCAAGAAGTTTACCTCCTGTGAGATGAATTACTCAATGTTGGAAAGGACGTGTTGTGCCTTGGTATGGGCGTCACATCGTCTTAGGCAGTACATGCTCAGTCATACCACGTGGC
Organism: Glycine max; assembly: GCF_000004515.6. Classification (NCBI taxonomy): domain Eukaryota; kingdom Viridiplantae; phylum Streptophyta; class Magnoliopsida; order Fabales; family Fabaceae; genus Glycine; species Glycine max. The sequence continues at coordinate 11,231,389 of NC_038250.2, forward strand.
TTATTTCCAAAATGGATCCCGTGAAATACATCTTTGAGAAGTCGGCCCTCACAGGACGAATCGCTAGGTGGCAGGTACTACTATTTGAATTTGATATTGTGTACGTCACCCAAAAGGCAATAAAGGGGAGCGCCTTGGCAGATTATTTGGCCCAACAACCCCTCCAAGATTACCGGCCAATGCACCCCGAGTTCCCGGATGAAGACATCATGGCCCTATTCGAGGAGAAGCGGACGCACGAGGATATAGACAAATGGATTGTTTGTTACGATAGGGCATCTAATGCTTTGGGTCATGGAGTAGAGGCAGTCCTTGTATCCCCAGATGACCAATGTATTCCTTTCACGGCCAGGCTAGGTTTCGATTGTACCAACAATATGGCCGAATATGAAGCGTGCGCCCGTGGGATTCAAGCGGCCATTGATTTTGACGTGAAGCTACTCAAAGTGTATGGAGACTCGGCTTTGGTAATACGCCAGTTGAGAAGAGAATGGGAAACTAGGGATCTAAAGTTAATACTCTATCAAACTCATATTTTGAAGTTAGCCAAATTCTTTACGACATTTCTTTCCACCACATACCTCGGGAAGAGAACCAAATGGTCGATGCATTGGCCACCTTGGCATCCATGTTTCAACTTGCCCCACACGGGGATCTGCCGTACATTGAATTCAGATCTCGGGGCAAGCCGACACATTGTTGTGCGATAGAAGAAGAACGAGATGGGAAACCGTGGTATTTCGAAATTAAACACTATGTCGAGAACAAAGAATATCCACCAGGGATTTTCGACAATGACAAAAGAACGTTAAGGAGATTGGCTACTGGTTTCTTTGTGAGTGGTACCATCCTGTACAAACGGAACCACGACATGACCCTCCTACGATGCGTAGATGCCAAAGAGGCGAACTACATGATTGGGGAAATCCACGAGGTTTCATTTGGGACACATGCCAACGGGCATGCTATGGCCAGGAAGATCCTTAGAGTAGGTTATTACTGGCTCACTGTGGAAAGCGATTGTTGCGCCCATGTAAGGAAATGCCATAAATATCAAGCGTACGCGGACAATGTCAATGTTCCGCCCCATCCTCGGAATGTCATGTCCGGCCCTTGGCCTTTTTCCATGTGGGGGATAGATGTCATTGGGGCCATCTAACCCAAAGCTTCGAATGGTCATCGCTTCATTCTTGTGGCGATAGATTATTTCACCAAATGGGTCGAAGCGGCTTCTTATACCAATGTCACGAGGAGTGTGGTGGTCAGATTCATAAAGAAGAAACTGATTTGTCGATACGGATTCCCTAGGAAGATCATTACTGACAATGGCACCAATCTGAACAACAAAATGATGCAGGAAATGTGCGAGGATTTCAAAATCCAACATCATAACTCCACTCCCTATCGGCCAAAGATGAACGGGGCTATGGAGGCTGCATATAAAAATATTAAGAAGATTATTCAGAAGATGACAGTGTCATACAAAGATTGGCATGAGATGTTGCCTTTTGTCCTGCATGGATATCGAACCTCGGTACGAACTTCTACTGGGGCAACGCCGTATTCCTTGGTTTATGGGATGGAAGCAGTACTCCCATTTGAGGTAGAGGTCCCTTCCCAGAAGATACTAACGAAATCAGGCCTAGAAGAATCAGAGTGGGCTCAAACATGCTACCACCAACTCAACCTTATTGAAGGTAAGCTTTTGACGGCCATGAGCCATGGGCGCCTCTATCAACAAAGGATAAAGAACGCCTTCGACAAGAAGGTACGCCCGCGCAAGTTCAATCAGGGGGACCTTGTCCTGAAAAAGATATCCCACGCTGTTAAAGATAATCGAGGGAAGTGGGCCCCGAATTACGAAGGACCTTTTGTTTTGAAAAAGGCTTTTTCTGGGGGGGCTCTGGTGTTCACCAACATGGATGGCGAGGAGCTACCCTCGCCTGTGAACTCCGATGTCGTTAAGCGATATTACGCTTGAAATATGGGGCAATCGAGGAAACCACTACATGTTCTTTTTATTTTTGTGTTTTCTTCTTGGTTTCCTCTAGGGATTCATGTCCGTTGTAATTGTCTCATCACAGTTCTTTAAAAGAAGAGAACATGGGTTTGAGGCTTCAATCCTCACTTTGGTTTTAAACCATGTGTTAGTTTGTAATAACCTGAGCCCTTTCGCTCAGTTCATGGGGTGCCCCAAGTGCTTAATTAAAACTGAACCTAACCAGCTTTCACTAAGAAGATTATTGCATTTGAAAACATTCATGCATACGCATACGCATGCATATTTTGTGATAACAGGGGCAGGATCGTCTTAGGCAACAGTCAGAGGTCGAGACAAGGTTAAAGGCAGAAACCAATCAAGGTAAGACAACGACGTGGTCACGATTTGCCACGCATTGTTGTTTCCTACTTTCAGGTATTTAGGGACGGACGCAAGGAGAGGCTAGGGTCACGACCAATAGGTCGTCATCCTTTGCCTAGCCCGAGACAAACGGAAAGCGCCGCTGCAAAGCATCCTAGTATCCTTTAAATTCACAGTTATTATTACTGTTGTTTGTTTAAAATAAATAATGGATGCCTAATCTACCTTGAGTGGGTTCGAGTGAGCGAACGCCGTACCTTATGTCTTCCCTAAAAAAAAAAGTACAGGTTAGCTCGCCTGGGCGAGCAACCCTTATATGAAAATGTTAAAAGAGGGGGAGGGGAATGTTTTCTGCAGTAAAAAAAACTTCCCCCCTCATTCAAAAACGCAAAGCTCACGGGACTTGCTGTTTTTGCTTCCCCAAGCCACCTTTGGTTGCATTATGCTTTCATTTTTGATACTCCTACTCACTCCAACAAGTAAGTATCTCATCTTTGAGCTTTCTAGCTTTCCATTGATGTATTTTGGTCTTCTTTTGGTGCTCTAAATTGTGGGAATGTGCTCAAATTTGTGGACCAATTTTGGCTTTGTTTCATGCTTGATTGGTTTGAATTGAGGGGTTGTAGGGGATGGCCTTAGGCCTAGGGTGCATTCTGAAGCAATGGGGCATGCCACGTTGTCCCCACTCTCTTGCTATTCATGCCTAAACATGTGCCCACTAAGTGCTCGGTGAAATGCCTCAATTACATATGGGCATGGTTTTGTAAGCTTGGGATTGTGGGACTGTTTTATATGTATAGGGACAGCATGAAGGATTTAAAATGAGTGCCCGAATGTGATTCTAAGCCTAGGAACCCAAGCTTTTAATTTCAATACAAGGAAGCATGACCTACGCCTAGGAATCTAAGTTTTGGTTTTGAATGTAAAAAGGCATGAATATTAGGACATGTTTGAGAGTTTTTTTATTAGAATTTAAATTTGGCTGCCCCATGAGGAATACCTTGCACCTAGGTAGCATGGAAAATACCTTTCAACGGTATGTATATATGTAGCATGGAAATGCCTTGCAAAGTGTGTGAATATATGGCATAAAAATACCTTGCAAAGTGTGAATGTATAGCAAATAATGCATTTAAAAAATTTGTATATGTAGGATAGGTAGCGTAAAAATGCCTTTCAAAATATGTATATTTGTGGATAGGTAGCATAAGGAGCCTTTCAAAAAAATGTACCCATGTCAAAAATGGCACGAGAATGCTTCCCAAATGAATATATGACGTGGAATTGCCTTTCAAGTGTAGATAGATGACATGAAAGTTCCTTCTCAAATAAATTCAAGTGTGTGCGTGACGTGAGATTGGCTCTCCAATGTGCATATATGTATAAATAAATGTGAATGAAACAACAAAAAATGTATATGTTAATAGAATACTCCAAATGTGCGTAGGTAGTTTGTGGTAGCAGAATACTTAGGATATGAACATGTGTAATTTTGACACAATACCTTGAGCATGCGTATATGTATTCTTTCTAAAAAATATATATGTGTGGTAACTAGAATGTTTTGAATATCCTCGTATGTTGATATAAATAGTAGGATATTTTACGCATATGCTCGTTCATAAATGTTTTACATTAAGGAAATGTGTGCACAAGTTTGTTCTAAATCGGAAAGATTAGCATGCCATTTTTGCTTTAAAATAAGCATTTTCTTGTAAACTAACTTTCCAAATGTTTGTCCTCGCAGGAAATGGCTCCGAGAAAGCTTTCCAATAAGATATCTAGGAGGGACGCCGCGGCCGAAGGAACTAGCGCCGCTCCTGAGTTTGACAGCCATCGTTTCAGGAGCGCAGACCACCAGCAGCGTTTCGAGGCCATCAAAGGATGGTCGTTCCACCGAGAGAGACGCGTCCAGCTCATGGACGATGAGTACACCGACTTTCAGGAAGAGATAGCTCGCCGGCGTTGGACGTCGCTGGTCACCCCCATGGCTAAGTTTGACCCAGAGATAGTCCTGGAATTTTATGCCAATGCTTGGCCCATGGAGGAGGGCGTGCAAGACATGCGGTCATGGGTAAGGGGCCAGTGGATTCCTTTTGATGCAGACGCCCTCAGCCAGTTCTTGGGTGACCCGCTAGTATTATAGGAGGGTCAGGAGTGCGAGTATAGTCAGAGAAGGAACCGGGCTGATGGATTTGACGAGGAGGCCATTGCCCAGCTGTTATGCATACCAGGTCAGGATTTTCCCGGACCGCTGCCAGGAGACGGGTGCGGATCATGCGCACCAGCATGACCACCTTGACTCAGATATGGATGACGTTGCTGCTCAGCAACGTCCTGTCCAGCGATCATAACTTCGACCTCCCTCTGCCGAAGTGTCAGCTGGTGTATGCCATCCTGACATGGATGAGCGTCCATGTGGCTCAGTTGATCACTGACACCATTTATTTTTTTGCAGGTATGCCACCTACCAGGCACCATCTAGACCCAGATAAGTCTAACAGGGCCCTGGGGTTTCCAGCGTTGATCACGGGTCTCTGCCAGTCATTCGGGGTTCCCGTCACACCTAGTAAGGTGATTCGACCGCCGATCACCCGGGCCTTCATTGAGAAGTATTGCACGCCTAGACAGGCGCAAGGTGATGCACCGCAGGCCGCAGATGCACCGCCACCACCTTGTCAGACTGATCCAGCTGAGTCATTTGGCATGGAGCAGTATTTACAGCACTTGGTTCACCAGCAGGCGGCCAACCACAGGGGGCAGGTGCAGACCCATGAGTGTCTCTACTAGCTCAGCCTCAGTCTACAGAGCCAGGGTTTCACTCTTTTTGCATGCCCTACTCCAGATCAGTTCAGGGCAGAGGTTGCATGGCCCGGAGATTGGCCTGAGGCCCAGGCAGGGGAGGCGCTCACAGAGGCTCCCGGTGATGCAGATGAGGCCCGCATGGATGAGGAGATGACAGATTTACTCGATTTCTTGGGAGGGAGCAGGGCCACATGACCGGGAGATCCCTAGATTCATATTCTCTTTTATGTTTCCTCTCTTATCTGTTACATATCATTTTATTTTTTATAACTTGAGGGACTAACGTTTGTTTTGTTTGGTTTGACTCTTGTTTTGTGCATATGTTGTTTGGACTGTTGCGTTAGTGCTTACTTCGTTATTGTCGATAACGTTTGTTGAAATTCCGGAACCGTGTAGAGTTTTCATTTAGGAACGTCGTCCTAAAAATAAAATGAACAAAAATCATGATAATGCCAAAAATAAGAAAAAGAAAGAAGCGTTGTGAACAAATGTCGTGTCTATATATATATAAAGAAAAGAAAAGAGTTTTTTATATATAAAAGAAAAAATGTATGGGAGGATTTTGTGTGTGTATAAATAAGGTGTGAAAAGAAATTCTTGAGTGTGAGCAACGAGTGTATATAAAGAAATTTTTGTATAAACCACGAGTGTATGTTGAAAAAAATGAAAAAGAAATCTTTGAACAGGAATAGAGTTCGTATATAAACCGTGTTGATATAAAGAGAAAGAGTTTTAATGCGTGTGTATACAGAAAAAGTTCGTCATGTATAGGAATGTAGGTGTACAAAGAAAAGCTTTCTCATAGATGGCGATGGATGTATAGTTTTTGCAAACATAAAAAATGAAACAAAAGAAAAAAAGAAAGAAAGACCTCGAAGGTCGGCATGTTATGGTCATAGGAAGCATAAATCATTCGTAGAGAGCAAACATATCTTTTGGAAACAAGGGACTGATGCTAAGAGTTTATTTTCCAGAATAACCGAGATGAGAATGGATGGATTCGTTGAACCGATGAAAGAACATAATTTGGAAACATTGGGTCTACTTGTGTAAATCCCCAGCTGTAGTATCACAATGCCATAAACTGGATGCTTGAGTACCCACCTAGCTGTAGCCATGACTAATTTTGCACGTTGTTTCCAAATCATCATTGTTATGCGTGCCTTGTGGAAATGATATGGAAGTCTAACCCGAAACCGACACCCTGACACGTGAATTTGTCTTGCCCCAAATATCAAAATCGGGCACACACAATGGAAAGACCATGTTGAGTCACAACCTTAAGCTACTTTGAACCTTGGCCTGTGAAGAGAATCCTCACCCTTTCCCTTGAAGAGAAGGACAACAGAATCTCCTCAAGGGAGAGCGAATAACAAATGCTAAAACCTGAATTCCTAATCAAAGATCGGAAAGGAAGAAATGAAAAGAAAGAAAAGAAAAGGAAAAGAAGGATTCCCGATCGAAGATCGGAAGAAAGTAAAAAAGAAAAAGAGATCAAAGGAAAAACAAAATAATTCCCGATCAATACAGGAAATCAGGAAAGAGAACAAAAGATCTTCTGACCAGATAAATTTTTGGCAGGGTAAATGACTATCGGCAAAGGAAAACCCATTTTTGGAGTAGTTCTTCCTTTGGGATTGCCATTCAAAGTGGCACGCGACTGGCGATATCCCACCCCACATAAACAAAGAGGAAAAGACTGAAACACCCAGCTTCCTCTCCAAAAACACTACCCTCGAGGAAATCCTATTGATTCGTGATCGTGCGTGTGATCTTTTGGTTCGATAGGGAATCGTGTGCACAATAAAGTCATGGTGCAGTTATGTTTTGGGATTAGGGTAAAACACTTGCCTGTGTGAGTTTTTATACACTATGAGTGATTTTATTCCCAGTTTCAGTTTGACCTGATGTTTCCCCTGAATGTTCATTTAAAAGCTAAATGTTGACATCCTGCCCTTCATTTTCGGTTACAAGGAAAATTACTTTTGGCATGGGTATACTGTTTCTCTAAGATATGGTGCTCTCGCGAATGATCAAATTTTCCTTGCTAAAGCATGTTCGCCTTTTTAGGTGAAAAAACCCGGTGGACCATTCGGTCCTGCCAACAAATCTTATTCGGAGCCCCATGAATTGATTGTCATTCATGCATCCTCCACCAACGAGTCTGGAGCCCCGCGAATTGATTGCCTAGCGCTGTTCTCCTATCCTCCACCCTCAAATCTTATTCAGAGACCCATGAATTGATTGCCTAGCGCTGTTCATGCGTCCTCCACCATCGAGTCTGGAGCCCCGCAAATTGATTGCCTAGCGTTGTTCGCCTATCCTCCACCCTCAAATCTTATTCGAAGACCCATGAATTGATTGCCTAGCGCTGTTCATGCGTCCTCCACCATCGAGTCTGGAGCCCCGCGAATTGATTGCCTAACGCTGTTCGCCTATCCTCCACCCTCAAATCTTATTCGGAGACCCATGAATTGATTGCCTAGCACTGTTCATGCGTCCTCCACCATCGAGTCTGGAGCCCTGCGAATTGATTGCCTAACGCTGTTCGCCTATCCTCCACCCTCAAATCTTATTCGGAGACCCATGAATTGATTGCCTAGCGCTATTCATGCGTCCTCCACCATCGAGTCTGGAGCCCCACGAATTGATTGCCTAGCGCTGTTCGCCTATCCTCCACCCTCAAATCTTATTCGGAGACCCATGAATTGATTGCCTAGCGCTGTTCATGCGTCCTCCACCATCGAGTCTGGAGCCTAGCGAATTGATTGCCTAGCGCTGTTCGCCTATCCTCCACCCTCAAATCTTATTCGGAGACCCATGAATTGATTGCCTAGTGCTGTTCATGCGTCCTCCACCATCGAGTCTGGAGCCCCGCGAATTGATTGCCTAGCGATGTTCGCCTATCCTCTACCCTCAAATCCTATTCGGAGACCCATGAATTTATTGCCTAGCACTATTCATGCATCCTCCATCATCGAGTCTGGAGCCCCACAAATTGATTGCCTAGCGCTGTTCGCCTATCCTTCACCCTCAAATCCTATTCGGAGACCCATGAATTGATTGCCTAGCGCTGTTCATGCGTCCTCCACCATCGAGTCTGGAGCCCCGCGAATTGATTGCCTAGCGTTGTTCGTCTATCCTCCACCCTCAAATCCTATTCGGAGACCTATGAATTGATTGCCTAGCGCTGTTTATGTGTCCTCCGTTATCAAGCGCAGAGCCTCCAGTGACTGGGAAATATGGTTTTTTGTTATTTTCCCGATTGGTTCCTTCGCCAAACATGTGTATATGTGCATATTATGTTTTTGTTGTTCGTGTTTGTTTTGTGTTGTGCAGAGAAAGAAGAAGGAGAGACGGAAGTCGTCATAGACTAATCATAGAGAGAGCGAAGACGGACAAAATCAGTTTCTTATCTTTACTTTCCTCCTATCTTCGATAAAAGGTAAGTAAAGAGGGGCAACTGTCATACCCTAATTTCGTCCGGGGACTATTGTTTGATGGCATGCAACCTTTGTTTGACCGCTTCGAGGTACTTGACACCCTTTGTTGCACAATACGTGAAGTTTCGAGACATGCCGGAAATCATAAAGAAGCATTGTACGCAATCCGTGAATTTCCGTAACGTGCCGGAAATCAAAAGGAAGTGTTATTGCGCAATCCGTGAGTTTCCGTAACATTCTGAAAGCTAAAAAAGAGTAAATTACATGACCGTAAGGTTCCGTAACCTTACAGAAAGAAAACAAGTATCGTTACGAAATTCGTAAAGTTTTGTAACGTTACGAAAAAAGAATCACCAAAAAAAGTAAAGGGGATGTATTTAGTAAAAAAAGGGGTGCAAATAGAAACCAGGCCCACTTGGGCCTTCCAGATTCTTCCTCCACAAAGCTCGCCTGGGCGAGCTTGGTGGCAAGCTCCTCCCCTATTTTCCTATAAATAGAGGGAGGAGTGAAGAAGGAAAGGGTTCAGCCTTCTTGGCATTTCGTAATCACTTGAAATTGGTGAGGAAAATTGTTTCCGTGAAGAAAATCCAAGCTGAGACGCTTCCGTAACGTTTCCGTGGGTGATTTCGCAAAGATTTTCAACCGTTCTTTGCCGTTCGTCGTTCATTCTTCGTCGTTCTTCGGTCTTCAACCGGTAAGTTCCCGAAATCGAACTTTTCAATTCATTCTATGTACCCGTGGTGGTCCCCATTTGTTTCGTGTACTTTTATTCTCGTTTCATTTACTTTCCGTACCCCCTTTTGACATGCTTCCGTCATTTACTTAAGTCATTTTCTTGCCTAATCAAAAAATAAAATAAATTTCCACCGATCATTTGATTTGTAATATTCGTTAATTCCTGTTAAAATGAAATCCGACTGTTCGGTCATGCCATAACCACGTTGGAAACCAAAAAGAGGTAAAATAATAATATAATAATAAAAAAATATCTTTTAGTAAAATAAAGCAAAAAAATCAATCGGACATTTCTCTTTGGGATTTCTCTTTCTTAATTGAATTGACTAATAACTAAAGTGAAACTAAGGCTAAAATCAACTCGCAAAGTCAAGCTCGTCCGCAAAAAATCACTAAAAAGGATTTTAAGGTTCAATACCTCAGTTTTTCTCACCAAGTAAAAATGGTTCATTTTAAGGTCCAACGCCTTAAAAGGACCACCGTCCAAGTAAAAAGAATCACTTGATTCACCCTTAAAAAAGAACTACGTAGGTCTGATTTCCTCTTCGATGGAGGGTACGTAGGAGCAAGAGCCCCGCTTTTGTCGACCTCAAAATATAAAAAGAAATAAAAGTTTGGATACACAATTTCACACAATTCTAATTTAAGGCTGTTGTCCTTTGGGGACAAACGTGAGAGGTGCTAATACCTTCCTCAAATGTAAATACAGCTCCCGAATCTAGAATATTCTTCATGACCGGTTTCCTTTGGTTTTTTCAACGTTTTCCACAAATAAACATTTGTGGCGACTCCGCGCATTTTCCTCCTTTGGAAGACGCACCCGTGAGCCTCGCCTCGCTCGCCCGCAAAAGGGTAGGTTGCGACACCCCTAACAGTGTGAGATTAGGAACTTTGAGGATCACCAGTGAGTTACTAGGAGATATTAGGGAAGGCCATAAGACTTACCTTTTTCTAAGGACTTAATTAGAAGCTATAGAGTTAGGAAGAGATAGTAGTTTCAATGTTGGATCGAATGAAGTCTTGAGACTTCAAGATAGGATTTGTGTTCCCAATGTGTCAGAACTTAGGAAGATGATCCTAGAGGAGGACATAGGAGTAACCTGAGCATCCATCCTGGTGCTACCAAGATGTATCGGGATTTGAAGATGATGTTTTGGTGGCCTAACATGAAGAGCGAGGTTAGTGAGTTTGTGTATGCATGTTTAGTCTGTTAGAAATAGAACATCGGAGACCTTCAGGGAAGTTACAACCCTTGGAGATACCCCAGTGGAAACAATATTTTCATGGATTTTGTTGTTGGACTACCTAGGATCCCAGAGGTTTAGATTCTATCTGGGTTATTGTTGTCAGACTGACCAAGTCTACTCACTTTATTCCTATTAATATCAGATTTTCCTTGGAGAAGTTAACCTCCTTATATATTAGTGAGATTTTCAGATTACATGGTGTGCCATCTAGCATAGTGTCTAATCGAGATCCTAGGTTTACCTCTACATTTTGGGAGAGCTTGAATAGAGCATTGGGAACCAAGGTTAGACTAAGTTCAGCCTACCATCCTCAGACTGATGGCCAAACTGAACGGACCATTCAGTCGATGGAGGACCTTTTGAGGGCGTGTGTCTTGGAACAAAAAGGGAGTTGGGAGAGTTTTTTGCCATTGATAGAGTTCACTTATAACAATAGTTTTCACTCTACGATTAGCATGGCTCCCTATGAAGCTTTGTATGGTAGAAGGTGTAGGACACCCTTATGTTGGTTAGAGTCCGGAGAAGACCTCACCTTAGGACCTGAAGTGGTACAACAAACCACCAAGAAGGTCAAGTTGATCCAAGAAAGGATGAGAATTGATCAGAGTAGGCAGGAAAGTTATCAGGATAAGAGGAGGAAAGACTTGAAATTCCAGGTTGGTGATCATGTATTCTTGAGAGTCACTTCGTGGACTAGGGTTGGTCGAGCATTGAAATCCCAAAAACTCACACCTCGCTTTATCGGTCCTTTCCAAATTCTTAAAAGAGTCGGTCCTGTGGCATACCAAATTGCATTACGCCTATCTTTTTCTAATCTTCAAAATGCCTTTCATGTGTCTCAACTCTGTAAGTATATCCATGATCTATGTCATGTGATCGAATTGGATGACGTACAAGTGAAGGAGAACTTGACATATGAAACATTGCCTTTGAGGATCGAGGATAGGCGAACAAAGCACCTAAGAGGGAAGGAGATTCCATTGGTCAAGGTGATATGGGGAGGTGCATCAGGAGAAGATGCCATGTGGGAATTAGAGAGTCAGATGCGAGCAACCTATCCATCCTTGTTTGAGTCAGGTAAATTTCGGGGATGAAATTTCTAAAAAGGTGGGAGAGTTATAACACCCTGAAATATTACTAATTATAAATCGATGTTTAATTGTATTTATCGTGTTATTTGAATATATGGTTGACTTGAATGAGTTGAGGCATGGCTTGAATTAGTCATGTGTGAATTTCTTGATGTGGATGTTGAGTTATGTGGAGTTTTGTTGAGCTAAGTTGAAATTATGAGATTTCAAATTTTACCTAAACCTATTTCAGTAAAATCACGATCTCAGATTCGTTAACCGTTGGATTGTCTTCAAATTTTGGCTAGAGCTTTCTAAGACAATTTTCCATAGTCTGACCGTTGGTATTTTGAAACTAACAACTTCGGATGTCTCACTAAGTGTGAGGGGCGCGATAAGCGCAATTCCAACCTGAGAGGGAATTGCGTTGAGCGAGAATTAGTGCAAAGGAAGTTGCGCTCAATGCTAATTGTCGTGCTAAGCGTGAAAAGTGGACTCTCGCTTAGCGATATGAGCTCGCTAAGTGAGATCTGTGGATTGTAAATACGTTCCTCAGCGTGAAAAACATGAATTTTCATTCTCCTTCCTCGAAACGCCCATCCAAACCCTAACACCTTCTTCTCCACCACCCACGACCACCAGTGGCCACCACAAGTTGCCGTTGCTTGCCTTTGAACCCCCACACCAAGAGAAACATTTAAATTGGAACATAATCCTTAGAACCCACCTCAAGGATTCGGTGGAGAAAACTCCCTCAATCCTTCCTTTCGTAGCTTCTTTGAGGTGATCTCGACTTCTAAGCCTTTCTCCTAGTTAGTTTGAGTTTCTCTTAGTATCTCTCGTGTTGGGTGCTGTAATAGGGTGTTTTTACACTTCCTTTGAAAAACCCTTGAAAATGAGATATTTTAAAAGTTATCTTTTTATAACATTGATGTTATTTTTGTGACCTTCACTAAACCCTGGTCACATTGGCGTGAGCGGAATTTCAAAATGACGTCTCCTTTTAGTAGAATTCCAAACACCCCTCGGCCCTTTATGTTTTAACAGGGGTATTTGACTCTGAATATTGTTATTAACCTTGTTTTTGAAATCTATACTAAATTTCCTTCAATTTGGTATATAGGAACCTTGCATTTGGACTGACGAGTGTGAACGAGAGAGACCTCTGAGCGACGCAAAGAGGAACTGACGGAGAGCTCACGATAGCTGAGGGGAGTTTATCATCATTTACTATTTTTAATACCATAGTTGGGGTCAAGGAACCTAACTATGGGGACTTATGTGTTGGATCAAGTGGCCTCAGAATAATTAAAAAAGGGGGGGGGGGGTTGAATTAATAATTCCTAAACCTTTACTAATTAAAAAATTACTCTTCTAAGACTTTTACTATGTTGTTAAGTGAATAAAGAGTAGAAGAGAAACTTAAGCAAAAGTAAAAGCGAAAATTAAATGCACGGCGGAAATTAAAAGAGTAGGGAAGAAGGAGACAAACACACAAGAGTTTTTATACTGGTTCGGCAACAACCCGTGCCTACATCCAGTCCCCAAGCGACCTGCGGTCCTTGAGATTTCTTTTCCAACCTTGTAAAAATCCTTTTACAAGCAAAGACCCACAAGGGATGTACCCTCCCTTGTTCTCTTTGAACAACCTAGTGGATGTACCCTCCACTAGAACTGATCCACAAGAGATGTACCCTCTCTTGTTCTCAGTCAAACCCAAGTAGATGTACCCTCTACTTGTACCACAAAGGATGTACCCTCCAATGTGTTAAGACAAAGATCTTAGGCGGTTAAACCTTTGAACCTTTGTGAATAGGGATACAAAAGAATTCTGAGGCGGTTAGTCCTTTGAAATCTTTTGTATATGGGAAAGGGAAGAATAAAAAGAATTCTTAGACTGTGTCATTTTGAATTCTTTGACAAGGGAGAAGGGAGACACAAAAGAATTTAGGCGGTTAGTCCTTTGTTCTTTTGGAAAAGGGAGAAGAGAGACACAAAAAGAATTTAGGCAGTTAGTCCTTGGTGAATTCTTTTTGGCAAAGGGAGAAGAGATGAAAAGAATGAATAGCACAAGTTTTCAAGGTTTAGAAAACCAGAAAACTTTTGGAAAGCTTTTGGCACAAAGAAGAAGAAGAAAAAGTTCAAAGAGATTCAAAAGTTGTAAAGGTTGTTCGAGATTTTTTTAAATGCAAACCAAAACCTTGCTTTTATAGACTCTTCATGTCTGGTCAAGAGAACCATTAGAAGAGTTATGACTTTTAGAAAACCTTAAAACCAATTTGAAAAAGTAAAAAACTATTTGAAGAGTTACATCTTCTGATTTGTTCAGAAACTATCACTGGTAATCGATTACCAAATCAGTGTAATCGATTACACAAAGTTTTTTGTGAAAAAATGTGACTCGTCACATTTGAATTTGAATTTCAACGTTCAAGCACACTGGTAATTGATTACCAAAAACATTGTAAATTTAGTTGAAAACTTTTTTCAAAAACATTTTGCTACGGGTAATCGATTACAACAATCTAGTAATCGATTACCAGAGAGTAAAAACTCTTTGGTAAACAAGTTTTGAGAGAAATCCATGTGCTACTCAGTTTTTGAAAAAACTTTTTCATACTTATCTTGATTAATTATTCTCTTGATTCTTGAATCTTGAGTCTTGAATCTTGATCTTGATTCTTGGAAGCTTGAACCTTGAATCTTGATTCTTGAAATCAAATTTCCTCTTGAACCTTGAAATGTTCTTGATTCAATCTTGAACATCTTGAACTCATTCTTTGATTCTTTGAGATCATCATCTTTGTTATCATGAAGTGTTCTTGAACTTTGAGCTTTTTGTCATCACTTTTGTTATCATCAAAACTCATTTGAATCAATCTTGATTCATCATGAAGCTTGCTTCTACAGTATGTCTGTCCCTGTTGCATGCTGGTTTTCAAGAAAACAATGTTTTTGACTAATGGGATGCGATATATCTATTATTGATGAATAACATTATTGTTTCTATTAGACTTGTATGGTCTAAAGACCTGGGGAGTGTGAATCTTAGGCATGAACTATACATGCATGTATATGCGGAATGCTATTTACTAATGATACTATTATTGAGGATATTAATTAATGTGAGATGATGTTGTCGTTGATGATTATGTTGATATGAGTTGATGCTGTTATTGGTGATTATGTTAATATGACATGATGTTGTTGTTATTGATAATGTCATTGAAATGAGATGAGGCAATGTTGATGTAGATAATGATATTGAGGTGAGATGTTGATGATGTTGAAAACGTCATTGTGAATTATTTATGTTGTGTATATACATGGGGGGTGCAGTGACCATGTTGGATATCCATGGTGGGGGAAAATAGAGTGGTTAAAGAGTTTTAAGCATCTCTGGAGGGGGATGGCTTAAAATCTTTAATTATCCACAGTCAATGCATTGATGGTGTCCATGTTTCATATGTTGTATGTTGTGTATGTACGTGGGGGGTGTAGTGACCTTGTTGGATATCCCTGGTGGGGGAAAAATAGTGGTTAAAGAGTTTTAAGCATCTCCGAAGGGGAATGACTTGGAATCTTTAATTATTCACTGTCAGTGCATTGATTGTGCCCATGTTTCATACGTTGTATGTTGAGTATGTACATGGGGGTGTAGTGACCTTGTTGGATATCCCTGGTGGGGGGAAATAAGGTGGTTAAAGAGTTTTAAGCATCTCTAGAGGGGGATGGCTTAGAATCTTTAATTATCCACGGTCAGTGCATTGATGGTGACTATGTTTCATACTTCATATGACATGGAAATAGTATAAACTTTGTCAGTAAGTACTTGTAGTTTCTCATAAGGAGGAATACTTGTACTTGGGGGCATGTCACTCGGTTTGGAACTCCCTTGAGACTCAGGCTGATCACCATGGAGGGGGGGGGGGGGGAGTTGCTTGTGCACAACATAGTGACCTCGACACTTATTGCCTAGTTTTCCTAAGTGAGAGTGTCGTGTGGACACGCTTAGGCTATTTCCTTGGGGATGATACTACATTGCATTTGAGAGTTGAGGTCAGGTGCATGCATCATACTGAGCATGATTGATTGGAATTATGGACGGATGATGACTATTTGTTGAGTGTGTGTTGGACTAATGAATGTTTGTATAAGCTTATGATATTTGTTAATGTTTTCTTACTAATTGTGGTTATTTGTTTTTTTGTATTAATTTATTTTATAATAAACTCACCTCTTGCAATTTTTGTATCGTGTGATTGGTACCTGTGATGATCGCGAACCTTTGTTCGTGGGAGTAGAATGACAGCAGTAGAGTACGAGAAGTGAGATTCTTTTGTGGAGCCGCCGAGTCGACGTGATGACGTTGGGATTATTTTGGGAGAAAGTTGTGTTTTGTTAATCAACTCCTTCATAGCTGGTTCTATAATTCTTTTTCTTGAATT
Source organism: Glycine max (assembly GCF_000004515.6). NCBI lineage: Eukaryota > Viridiplantae > Streptophyta > Magnoliopsida > Fabales > Fabaceae > Glycine > Glycine max. The sequence goes on from NC_038250.2 coordinate 11,247,499, forward strand.
GAGGATGTAAATCACAAATTTAATTATATGTATGAACAAATTTACTTTCCATTATGTGAATGATGTGTACTGAGTTACTATACCTATATACATATATATGTATTCACTTAAGTAATGGTGCGCTGTTTAGTGAATGTATATCGAAAAAAAATTACTTTCATTTTTCATAAGCAAATTAACAGAGTTTTCATTTAAAAATTGAAATTCTCACGGTTTAAAGTGGTGATATCATAGCGATGAGGCGGGTCATTATAGTTTTCAACTAAGAACCGTTTTAGAATGGTACCTTTTTCTAAGACGGTTTTTATGAAACTGTCGTAGAAAATGAAGACTTGTGAAGACTTTCTACGACATTGCTTACGACGATGATTAATAACCGTCGTCGAATGTGTCTTTTAACCGATGTAGAAAGCGTTTTTTCCAGTAAGGATACCCTTTCCATTGGCTTATAATTCTTCTACAAGAAGAAAATGGAAGAAAATTAATTGCATTCTCAAACAAGAAAATAAATGTAATTCGTTTGTAATTTTATAACGGAAGTGTTCTCTTCTTTTTTTATTTGGTTGGTGTGAGCAATTTTCTAGACAATGAAGTGTTGTATTTTTTTATTGGATGAATATGAAACTCTTATGTATGCTCACTGGCTTAATTTCCTTTCTTTGAATGAGACCAAGATCCTTGACAAAACCATTAGGGATTAGTTCATACATTTTGAGGATTGATCAGTGTCAGGGTAGACTTGCATGGCATACAAAATGCAGTATAATTTTCGCTATAAGCGGGATTGGTTACAAAATTGAAGACTTATGTACAGCGTGTTTGGTTACAAGTTGTGATTTCACATTTTATCAAAAGCTAATAATATAACCTATGTTTCAAATGTGAGTCATCCCTTTCTGATGGATTTCCAAACACACAGGTAGTGTATATAACTTATATGTAAAAATAAAGATCAAAATATGTGGTAGATTATTTTTTGGATTTGAAGCACATTTGCATTAGCACATGCTTCTTTTCTATCCAAGTTATGCATAATTTTAGGCTGGTGTGTGCCATTCTAAAGGGTAAGAAGTCCATCCAGTTAAGAGTTTAGATGTGTTGGATCAAGTGGCCTCAGAATAATTAAGAAGGGGGGGGGGTTGAATTAATTATTCCTAAAGCTTTACTAATTAAAAAATTACTCTTCTAAGGCTTTTACTAAGTTGTTAAGAGAATGAGGAGTAGAAAAGAAACTTAACAGAAAGTAAAAGCGGAAATTAAAATGCACAGCGGAAAGTAAAAGAGTAGGGAGAAGGAGACAAACACACAAGAGTTTTTATACTGGTTCGGCAACAACCCGCGCCTACATCTAGTCCCCAAGCGACCTGCGATCCTTGAGATTTCTTTTCAACCTTGTAAAAATCCTTTTACAAGCAAAGATCCACAAGGGATGTACCCTCCCTTGTTCTCTTTGAACCTAGTGGATGTACCCTCCACTAGAACTGATCCACAAGAGATGTACCCTCTCTTGTTCTCAGTCAAACCCAAGTAGATGTACCCTCTACTTGTACCACAAAGGATGTACCCTCCAATGTGTTAAGACAAAGATCTCAGGCGGTTAAACCTTTGATACTTTGTGAATGGGGATACAAAAGAATTCTCAGACTGTGTCGTTTTGAATTCTATGACAAGGGAGAAGGGAGACACAAAAGAATTCAGGCGGTTAGTCCTTCATTCTTTTGGAAAAGGGAGAAGAGAGACACAAAAAGAATTCAGGCGGTTAGTCCTTGGCGAATTCTTTTTGACAAAGGGAGAAGAGATGAAAAGAATGAATATCACAAGTTTTCAAGGTTTAGAAAACTATAAAACTTTGGAAAGCTTTTGGCACAAAGAAGAAGAAGAAGTTCAAAGAGATTCAGGGCTTGTAAAGGGTTGATTGAATAATTGTATTCAAAAGCAAATCAAAGCCTTGCTTTTATAGACTCTTCATGTCTGGCCAAGAGGACCATTTAGAAGAGTTATAACTTTTAGAAAAAACTTAAAACCAATTTTAAAAAGTCAAAAACCATTTGAAGAGTTACATCTTTTGATTTATTTAGAAACAATCATTGGTAATCGATTACCAAATCAGTGTAATCGATTACATAAGGCTTTTATGTGAAAGGATGCGACTCTTCACATTTGAATTTGAATTTCAACGTTCAAAGGCACTGGTAATCGATTACCAAAACATTGTAATCGATTACAGCTTTTTGGAATTAATTGGAACGTTGTAAATTCAATTTGAAAACTTTTTCAAAAACATTTTCTACTGGTAATCGATTACAGCAATCTGGTAATCGATTACCAGAGAGTAAAAACTCTTTGGTAAACATGTTTTATGAAAAATCCATGTGCTACTCAATTTTTGAAAAATCCTTTTCATACTTATCTTGATTAAGTCTTCTCTTGATTCTTGAATCTTGAATCTTGATCTTGAATCTTGATTCTTGAATTCATCTTTCCTCTTGAATCTTGAAGTGTTCTTCAACTTTTCCTCTTGAGTCTTGAATTGTTCTTGATTCCATCTTGAACATTTTGAACTCATTCTTTGTTTGACCTTTGAGCTTTTTGTCTTCACCTTTGTCATCATCTTTTGTTATCATCATCATTGTTATCATCAAAACATCTTTGAATCATTCTTGATTCACCATGAAGCTTTGCTTCTACAAGATGTTTGTAGAGCCTCTAAGTTCATGCAAATAGGACAATAAGTGTTCACCTGTGTGTAATTTTAGATTATAATAGCAATTTCCAAAAGTACTTATTATTTAATTATGTATGCAACTGAACTATTATTGAACCCAGGCCTAGCTTCTGAATCACCACCAAGAACCTAAGGAGAATGACAAGAATCTCCATACTGTTATAAGTAATCTTATCTTCTATTTTTTACCTATAGTATGATGAAGGGATAGGCCTCTATAAAAATAATTTGAGAAAATTGAAGTTAAGTTCCAATCATAAATTTCACTATAGTCCCAAAACAGATTCTGAAGCAGAGTAGTCAAATTTCATCACAATTGAATAAGAACATTTTATTATTAAAATAACCACTATGAGGAACCAAAGAGGAAGACTATGGTCAAAAGAGACCTAGGTTGGTCTCTCCCACAAGAAGTTTGTAAGCAACCAAAAGGACACAACAAATTATATGGCCAGGAAACAACAAAATTTTCATCCAATATTAAGAAACCCACATACCACTTTGTCTAGGTGTTCAAGAATAGAACTTTGATCATTGGGATCAATATCCGACTTATCTTTTAGTATAACCTGCATTACAAAGATTTGAATGATTATTGAAGAAACGTGAGATGGCTTCAAATGTCAACCCCATAGTCAATTCATTTTGCTTCAAATAGCAGTGACAAATGTAATTTTGTACGTAATTAATAGTTACAAAGGAAAAACAATATATTAGTATTTTTCCTCACCTCAGTATACTTAAAAGGCCGCACAGACATCAAAGGTATCTTAGTTGGGAGATATTGATTTCCCTATCAAGAACCATTTATTCAAGAACTTAGTAAGACTATATAAAAACAACAATAGCTGATCTGATACTATGAGAGACATTTAGATTATCATTACATAGACAAGTAGACAACCTTAATTTCTTGAAGAAGTACATGCTTCGGCTTGGATTCTCCATCAATAAGTGATGTAGCAACTGATGACCCTGGTTGCGAAATGTGAAATCCCATCCCTGGAACTTCCTGGAGAAAATTAAAATACATATTACTTTTGCAGAACACAACATATGTCAATCTGAGCCCATTTAAGACAAGTATAATTAGCACACCTGCGGGTCAACCAAACATTCATGCTCATGGCCCCACACAATGAAGTCTAGGAAGCATGGCAAGAAGTGCTCATTTATCGCATTTTTTGGATTTATTTTAACCCTACATACCATTGTTGAAAACAAGACCAATCATCATGAGATTAAAATCTAAAACTGAGGTACAGTACACCATTTGTAGGATCAATAATTTCAAAGTCAAAAACTAGCTACATATGCCCTTCTTACACTCGTGCATGAAAAAGAAGTGCATCCAAGAAAGCAGAGAGATGGAGTAGACATTAAGAACGTATGCAACGCATAAGCCTTACAGTTGGTGGAAAAAACCAATGTCTCTTGGAAGCCTCTATCGCCACAGTGAAGACAAACAACAACTTCCTGCAACAAGGGTAAAGAGTTCACTGATGGTGCATGTGCATGCATATAATATATGCCCTCTTCATAAAATATAATAGAAGCATGCATATAAAAATTTGTATCACTAATTAGGCTTATGTTTTAATTCATGTACGGGTAATGGGGCTGCAGAACTTCCTTAAATATATGTAGCAAAGTAGAAGGGACTTCCACTTTAGTAATAGGAAAAGAATGGACCCAAGTAGGTGCAGGACCACCCCTACAATTGACCCTTCTAATGATCCTTCTCTCATTGGTGCCAATCTTCATCCTCACCACAAGGTACCTTCCTCAGACATGCACGGCTCCACCCTCCCATTGAGATTTGTGATTTTCAGGCAGCAATGACATGTTTACAAATAATTGTTAGTAATAGTTAATTAAAAATTGGGAAGAAAAATATTGAAAAAATAAAACCTTCAGAAGTGGTTACATGGGTCTGATAAGTAAACAAGCTTTAGATCATGGCTATCAAAATAGTCCGCTTCATAATGACATGAAAAATTGGCACATTGGATGCACACAAAATAGTTATCCTATCCATGTAACTTCCTATTGCGAATACAATGAATTTTTCAACGGATTTGGTGCAGATAAAATGAAATACATAAATATAAAAATTTATTGTCAAATCAATGCCAATATTTGTACAATTGTGTTTTTTATGTGTACAATAACCATCAAATTCACCATAGTGTTTCGTCCTATATCATCTAAACCTATCTACATCACATGTTTTTAACTTTTAAAAAATATGCTGCCCATTTCTTACGAATTGTTGTTATTGTCTCGATGTCTAATGTCGTGTCATCAGTAAACCACTACAAAATATGAATATACAAATAATATGTCACATACATGTAAAATGATTAAAAAGTGATATTCAACTATTAATTTAAATTTGTTCAAGCAAACATTCCATGCTGCAATCATTCTTGAAACCCCCGCTTACTATGTTCCACATCCAATGCATGACATAATAACCACACTCATAGCCCCTCACTTTGAACATGTGATGCAATCCTCCCTAGGAAGGAATCAGTCACTAGAGCCATGAGCAAGAGGCTCCCAGAGGATTGGGCTAGAGCTGCTGAAGAAGGCCCTAGGGTTCTCATGAACCTAAGGGTAGATTTCTGAGCCCATGGGCCAAGGTTGGGGCCAATTATCTTTGTACATATTAGATTAGGATGCCATTATATTTGGTCCTTGTATTTAGGGCTCCATAATGTAGGTAGGGTACCCTAGGAATATAGGATTTTTCAGCTCTTGTATTTTAGGGCACCTAGACTAGTTTTTGTATTATGGGTAGTTTTGTAATTTCACATGCACTAAGTGAATATTTGATGTGTGTGTTGGGAAATAAATTTAATTGAATTGGTAGAAGCCCAATCCAATTAAATTTTAGAGGGGGAGGTGAGCATTTGCTTACTACACCATATTGCCACATCATATAGTCACACTTTGTGCATGTCCTTCATGTTTTACATGCCTCATGATACCTAAGCACAATTAGTGGAGAATCTTGGAATTGATCTTGGATTAGTGGGCTGAACCATAACTGAAATTCACTAATCATAATTAGTGAAATTTTGGTTCCAAAATTTGGCTCCACAAATTCAATTTCAAATTCAAGTGAAATTTGAATTGAAATTCAAATTTCCGTCCAATTTTGTGTGACACTTAGGCTATAAATAGAGGTCATGTGTGTGCATTTTTTTCAACTTTGATCATTTGAAAATTAAACTTCAGATTTCAGAGCTCTTTTAGAGCACAAAATTTTGTGCTCTTCTCTTCCTCTCCCATCATTCATCTCCTTCTTCCTTTCCCATCATTCATTTCCTTCTTCCTCCAAGCTCTTATCCATTGCCTCCTATGGTGGTGAGCTTCTTCTAGACTCATCTTCTCCTTGAAGTGGCGTCTCCTCTCTCTCTTCCTTCTCGATTCCACTGCCATTCGTCTTCCAAGAAGCAAAGGAATCCATTGATGAAGAAGATCCTAGGCCTACAAGCTCTAATGGAGCTTACATCAACATGGCTCTACATTCAATATAAATAATAATTGAATCTAACAAATGTATTGAAGTTACCATGTAAACATCACCAGTCAGAAATAAGCATTAATTAAATGACTAACCTTTACTTCAATCCACTTAGGAGTTCCTTGATCATTTTTGCCATCCACAGTGGTCTTTAATGTCTTCATTGCACTAGTCAAAAAAATAAAACATCAACGTATATACGATGATAAAAAAATTTATCATTCAAAGTTTACAATACATTAAATGAGTTACAATATAAAACTTTTTAATTACAACTTTGATATGAACATCAAGCTTCTTACGTAATGAACAGAACCAGGCAACAACATCGTTCCTAGGACACATAACAACCAGCTGCCATTGGGCACTGAATTAAACAAAAATTAGCTATGTATAATGCAAACATTTTTTTACAAGAATTTTCATAAATACTACTTACTAATTCAAGTAAGCTCCTAGGTACACCTCTCGTTGAGATTCCTTCACCCATGTTTGTATATAATGTTCACATTCAGCACGTCAATCCTTTGCATTGTGTATTGACTGAGGCTCAAGGAATCCATATACAGAACCATGACCCAAACATGAGATGCATGCATCCATAAACCTATTTTCAACATTGAAATGAAAATTGATACTAATGTATATCATAAGGAATATTAGTTATTATTCAATGATATGAAATATACTTACATCATCCATAATTGTAGTATAACTATGTTCAAACATTTGTCACCTGCTATTATTTCATTTACATCATAATATGTTAAGAAGAAGGATGCATCTACATTTGGAATTCCAAATTTAGTCGCATCCCACATCAACTCAACGGGATTCTCGTAAATGTCATATAATCAATTGACGCAAGGGATCATCTGCAGAAACATTATTTGGCCTTTGAAGAGATTTAGGTAGTTTCTTTGGACTAATATGTGAATCCTATATGGTTAATGAAAACAAAAATTAAACTAATGTGAGTAACTAATTTATATCGATCTACGAATGTCTTAATACATGTTAAACAAAATAAAATTTACCTCCTGTGCCACAAGTTTCACAAGATTTTTCGCCCATGCAATGAATGTGTGAAGGGTCTCCCTGACATAGTGTATTTTTGATGTTGGGAATGGGACTTGGGCGTCACCGTCTAAAACTTTTTCAACACTGACCCTTACCACATCATCAGCATAAGCCACGTTGTGAATGGTAGACCCCCCCCCCCCTCACTAATTTTTCCCAAGGCCACTAGGTGTGTACAATTTTCACATTGCACATATAACCCCATAGTCGGTATGACATGACCATCATGTTCTTCGCCTAATGGGTTCACAACAGTTTCAACATTACTCTCATACTCGCCTGATGGGTGAGTACTATGATCCCATTTGGGAAAACTCAATTTTGATGGCATCCTTCAACTCCTGTTTCATTTTCTCTAGACTCCGCTTGTTTTCTTCTTCAATCTCATTCCTCCACTCTTCCTTAAGGCTTCCAATAATCTCAGCCAACTATTGTTGGGTGATTGATATAGAGGAACTGTTGGAGCCACGTGATGCCCTTCCATAGTATTGACTAATTGTCATACCAGACTCCACTACACGAACACGACCTGGATACTCTGGTCGCCCAATGGCAATATTGAGTATGTCGTCACGACCATGGGGAACAAAACTACCCGGTGTTGTTTGTTCTTGTAGCGAGTCCTATAACAAGCACGACATATAAAAACATCAAATGAGGTGGTCATTATAATACACAAAAATAACATTCAAATTATATGTCAACCATGAACTCACAATTCTATCAAATATTTCCTATGCCGCTTGAGATGTCATTTGCCCATATCGCTTTGTGCGAGCCATCTTCCACTTGACATGTCTTTCAATGGGAGATGGAGGGTCCTCAATCAATGGTGTATTCTCAGTCAACATTGCCTTCTTTTTTCTTTTATTTCTTTTCTCATCTAATAGCTTTTTTTCAATTAAATCATAACCCCCATGAGAGAGTACGTGGGGCAATCATTGGTTTTTTGAATTTGCTGTGCCTTTTTCCTGATTTCTTGTCATACACCATATAATATTTCTATCTAATTAATTGAAACAAAATGATATATTTGTATAGCTTATTTAAATTAAAACTAACAAACATCTAACTTGCCAGGTAGGGGTTTTGCGACTTGCAGCAAATTCATCCCAAGTTTGTTGATCTATACCATATTTTACAAAAGGATCTTGTTTTTGTTCACCGTCAGTGTCAGCATAGATAAATTTAGTTGTTAGCGAAGACTTAAATTGCCTCCATCTAGTGTCCTCCATTGACATCTTCTTGGCATTTGAGGCTTATGGGATATCAAATTTGGCCTGCATAACATATTGTTGTGTAACATTTAGTGCATGCCAACATTTTCAAGTGTTAATAACAGAAAATCTAATACATCTCCCTGTTAAATTGACTTACCAAAATTTTATCCCATACTAGGTCCTTTAGGGATTCCGGCACATCTTTCCAATTCTTGTGTACAATAGAAATCTTTTCTTGAGCTACAACCTCTAAAAAGCTGTGGAACTTTTATTTTTGTGGGCCTGATCCTCTTCCAGTTGCATGATTGACGTTAACCATTGGTCTGGGCTGATCTAAGGTTCTTAAATTCAACCTTCTAAGCCGTGTGGATTGTCTAGTCTTCTTAGGTGTAGCTTCCGAATGACCATCTGAATGCGGAGGGGACCTTGGGGGTGTTCCCATGACCCTGTGCAAATAAAACAAATTAATTAATGTCCATCTATTAAAAATAGCATATAGGTAAGAACTTTTAAAAACATTTTAAGTTAAATCCTTTGGCCAAACCTTTTGTTGTTTCAACTTGGAACTTTCTTCCTAAGACTCTAGGAATTATCTTGATCATATTTCTTGAATTTCTTGGGTATCTTGGATTCTTGTCTTGAATTTAAACTTGAGAAGCGCGTTCCTTTGGCATCATCAAAACATCTTCTTGAAGCCTTGCTTCTACACAAACCATTAAATATAGGAGGCCCATTAATGAAGTTTCCTTGAGGAAATAGGAAGTTTGATGAGGCCATAACTATTCTTGAAGTTTCTAAACATTATACAAGAATCATGCTTTGATACCACTTGTTGGACAAGTGACCTGAATAACTTAAGAGGGGGGTGAATTAAGTTAAAAAATTTCTCATTTAATTGACTTCTAAATCCCCTTTTAAATCTATATGATAAGAATATTGAAGATGAAGATGAGAATTATATCAACAGAATACTTCAACTGTGCAAGAAAAATAAAATATGCAAGATAAAGTAATCAAGATAGGGAAGAGATAAATGCAAACTCAGTTTATCATGGTTTGGCCACTTCTTGTGCCTATGTTCAGTCCTCAAGCAATCCACTTGAGATTTCCACTAACTTTGTAAAAAAATCCTTTTGACAACTTTTAAAGACCCAAGGGATCCATTTCCTTTGTGTTCAGGAAACTCACAATTCAAGAGACAAACAACCTCTTGATCTCAATAGTCTTTAAAGAAAGTACAAATGTTTTTCTCTCTTTTAGAGAAGAAGATATAATATGAAGTACTTAGAAGAATCCTTTATTAATTTGCAAGTGTTTGGCCAATGATTTGTTTTTGAGAGGCTAAGACAATAATGTTCTGAAAAACTCTCTAAAAACTTTCGTAGAAAAGTGACATATTTATAGGCTCTTGGTGGCTTTTCAAAAACTTATGATGGGATGTGACTTTTCAAAGTAACTTTTAAAATTTCCTTACTAGTAATCGATTACAACTCTTTGGTAATCGATTACACAATTATGTAATGAGGAGTCATGACTTTTCAATTTGAATTTTTATAGTTCCGTGACTGGTAATCGATTACAGACAAGTGGTAATCGATTACAACTTTCAAATTTCAATTTTCAATTTTCAAATTCCAAATTTTAAATTCCAAATTTTAAATTTCAAATTTCAAATTTCAAATTTCAAATTTCAAACTTTCTGAAGAAGCTTTTTAAAATAATTTTGTTTTTGGTAATCGATTACAATGTCTGGCAATCGATTAGCAATGGAAAAAAGGCTTTTATAATCAATTTAAAAGATATGTTGTGAGACCAAACCTTTGCAATCACTAAGAGACTCTTTTAACAAAGATAGACTAAGACTTAACTTTCTTCTTGATCTTTGTTTTCTTGGTCTTGATTTGGACTTGAAATAACACTTGTGTTGCTTTTGTCTTGGCATCATCAAAACCTTTATACACATATATTCATAGGCTAGAGAAGACATGTCTAGCATTGGCTATAACTGCTTAGGCTAAGGTGCCCATTGTTGAAACTAAGGCCCAACAATTGGAGGCTAGGCTATGGGTTGGACAAAGTGCCTCCAATGTTCGTGAATTGTTTCAGACAACTAGAGATCTGGTTATCTTCCTTAAACCACTTTAATATTCATTTTCTATCTTCTTATCTTTGATTGTTTATATCTCTATAATTGAGTAAAGCAAGTTATTAATCATAAGTATCACTACTACAATAATGGTTATTTACGACACACTAACTACGACGATTAAGAAGAAAATGTCGTTGAAGGATACACGGTGGCAGTGTAGTAATTTTAATGAATATATATACAATGACGGTTATTGAATAACCATCTTCAATAGTGAGTTTAAGGAGTACAACGATAGGTTGACAAAGACTATCGTAGTTGTATTGGTAGTACAAAGATGGTTTTTTCCTTTTGACTGTCTTTGAATAAGCTTACTTATTATTCCTGGAATCACTACTAATTAAGTAGCTTCCTCTCAGTCGCGCGCGCGTAACCTTTTTCTCTGCTTCTTCCATTCATCGTTGTCCAAGTTGTCGATTCCTTCAAAGGTTTGAATTCAATGACTCCCTCAAAACCCCCTTATGATTTTGTTTCTCTTCAACTTTCTCTGACCCTCCTAGAATTTCTACTTAAAAGTGTGTTTGCCTTTGTGTTTATAGTGACCCTCGAACCCATCTGCACTCTCTCACTAAAGCTTTGACTGGGCCCTCTGTCTCTTGAATCTCTGCGAAGCAACGCTGGAGCAGTTCATCTGTGAAGTCTCCGTCAAAGGTGTCTGTGTAGGTAAAAACCCCTGTCTGTCAAGTGTTTGTTTTCCTTTGATGTGGGTACTATGGTTGAATCTAGTTTGTTCTCAATCGAAAGGGTGTCTGTTTTTTGTTTTCTGCAATCGAGTGAAGAGACCGAGTTAAGCTTAATGGGAATGTGAGGTATCTTCATTTCATTAGGGCAGCACCTGGTTTGTAGCAAGTCCACTTCAGTGAATATAATTAACAAAAATATATTTCCCAAGCAACGATAAAAAACTTGTCCCTTTGGGGACATCCGAGGAAATTGGAAGCATGGCCCCTGCGCAAGGATGACACGCTTTTATCAAGCAATGGTCCAATTTTTTTTCCCCATGTTCCTTCTTTCAATATTTTCAGGCATGGGTCTGGTTAAGATTGATAAGCTTAAATTGAAAGCCTTCTTTGTCTAACGGCAATTAAGGATACACAATAAATCCTTTTCTGCAGCAAAATGTAGAATGCGAAAACATAAAATTTTATATTTGTTATAGGCATACGAGTAAGCATGAAAAAAGGGACATGCCCTTTAGGCTTGGTTTTCAGCCCTCAATTAGAATCCAAGCTTTGGTTTTATTGAACATGTTTTGTGGGATTTTCTCTACAGAGGTAGCCAAGGTATCTCTATAGTAAGTGTTCACTTTGAAAACATATTTATTCATTTATGTGTCTCTTCTTTTGTCCATTTCATGTAATCAGTAATGGTAAAAGAAAAAAAAAGAAAAATCTCACCACCCATTAATTAAACATTTTCCTATTTCCTATTTGATGTTTTCTTGTCCAATTTTGAATTCTGAAAACACAGTATTTGTATGTTCTACATATGATAGGAAGTTGGATAATTTCATTTTAGTGAATTTCAATCATGAAAACTAAAAAGAACTTCATAAACAAGTAGCACAGAGAAACTGATATTGGCAGGGAAGAGAATGAGTAACATGGGATGGAGAATGGAAGTTAGAAAGCTTCCAATTCTAACAGAAATATTTTGCATAATATAGATGATCCCTTTTAAAGTTAACTTTTGACATACCATGATCAATGATTCCGTGATAGGTGCTTTGCAGAGTTTCTTACAAATTTAACCTTCCCTCCTTGGAGATATAATGTGCTTTGAGAGTTGTATACACTATGGCTCTCCTATCCTCCTCCACCTGTCATTCTAGAGTTAGGGAGTGGCATTACAAGCTAAACTTTGGCCACAAAAACTGAGATATGTTTAAAAATATATTTATATGCTACCATCCATTCTGGACTAGTTTAACTTGGTAGATGATGATGTTCATATACAAGATCTCCCATCACCCACGAGTTTGGTTCAAAAAGATGTTGCCTAGCTACTGTATGTTAGAAAATATTTTTTGATGTCATGGACTTGCATTTATGTAATTAAAAAAATATGGTTGAATGGTAACTTGACATGCACTAGAATCCATTTTTTTTGTGATCAATAGATATTGGAAATCACATGAGGGCACTTGAATAATATAACCTAGTTAGATGAGTCTATGATTGGTAGAAGCATTGTGACTTCATGAAACAGTAGGTCACCTCATCTCTTTCTCTCGAATATATGTCCTGGGACATATGTCATTGAATTCAAGTTTCAAATTATCTTTTATCCCATCTATCTTCAGAAAGAGTAAAGACAAAATCCTACTCCAAATTCTTGATGTTCAACCATTTTAGAAAGTCAGAACAAATTAGGTCGTCCCATCTATGTTGATAAAGAGTAAAGACAAAGATCCAATGTGGTTGTGCCATTTGTGAGGTATGCCCTTTTGATTGGGTTGTGTGTGGATAGGTCTATAGCTTCTCAAACAACAAAATTAGGTCTTAGAATATCCTCTGGGCTAATGAGATAAATATGACCAAGATACAAGTGACTGGTGGGACTGTAAACACAAAAAAGGTCTTTCTCATCTTTGTTCCGTAGAACCATTGAAGTAGTGATGAACCCAAGTGCATACTCACCAACACGATGATGCTGATGGCAATTTCTTTGAAAGCATTGGAGCCTTGATCTGTTAAATAACTAAAAAAAACTTAGAGTTTGCTAATTACATCAAATAAATGACAAACAAATACATGAATATGTTAATAAATATACCCGGTGATATTGCTACACTTATTTGGTTAGAGGCAGCATATAAATAGCTTACAAGAGGCATTTTCTTATAGAACCATTCAGCTAGGGTAAGAACTGAAGTTCCTAACCATGATGACATGAGAATTCTAACCAAAATTATGAAAGTGATGGAAGTAATAAATCCAAGACCTCTTGATTGCCTGAAATAGTTAATTATAATGCATGATTATATTTGTTACAAATAGCATAAACAGATGAAATTGAAAATTTGAGAGTTGAACTTCAAACTCAACTTTCTACAACGCAAAAGTTTAGAAATTTAAAACAAAAACTTGGATATATGAACCACTCAAAAATTTATTAAGGCCCAAAATAAAAATGATCATGACAATGTCAAGTATATTTAAACCAAATTACTTTGTTTCTCCTATCATGTGCACTTGTTGTCTTTTAGAGTACTTTTGATGTTGGCCGTTTAAGGAGAGTGATCTCACTTTTCTGACTTTTCACTCTCTCTGGTTTAAGTCAACAAGGTAGAAAAGAGGTCACTGTCTATTATGCATTGCTCTGCGCTATCCACTTCATTGTTTAATCCTTCGCTACCTTTTTGTTTCCTCTTTGGCTGTTTGCTTTTTTATAATTATATTTATCTCCAACTTTGAGAAAAAAAAGAGCTCAGTTTCCTGAATCTTAAGCCTTTCTTACTTGAATTTTAAACTCCTTAATGAAGCATGTATATTGACTTCTTGTAGCTGCTACTATAACCTCAACCCCAAAATGCATACATTCTATGTTATGCAAATTTTCTGGGTTGTTGAGCTTGCATGCTCCAATCTAAAACTATAGAGATTCACATTCCCCATGCTTTGTTAAGTACTTGAGAATCTAAAGCATAGTACAAGGCATCAACTTGCTTTGGTTCTTCACTGTTAATGTATCTTGGCCTGTTTTTTAAGCTCTATGTTGTTCCATGAATCCTTGTGCTTCCTCTTTGCTTCCCTTCAGGTGGTTACTCATTGAAAAATCTTACCTTTACTTGCTCCTGTAAGCCTTGTGCTAGTAAATTAGCTTGCAGATCTAGGGTGTTTTGTTTCAGTGGTTTTCATGAATGCTTGCTCATGGGTTTCAAACTCCCAAATGGGTTCCACATTGTGGATTTGGTTTCAAAGGATGTGATTCAAAGGGGACTTTGGGGTTTCTTTTTTGTGCTAGTGTTTGGTTTTTTCCTCTTGATGTTAAGTGATGCTTCTTAATTCCGATATGAACAATTGGGGGGTTTTGTTTTTTATTTGATTAAATATGTTTTTAGTTGTTGTATGTACAAATCAACATGAAATTATGGACTTCCATTTATTCAAACTTGTACAAAGATGTGCCTAGATATCATTTGTGTTCCTGCAGCAGCAAAAATCCACCATCCATTATCTACTTGCCTCTGGTTTTTTCGTCATCTTTTAGGATGCTGGTTGACTTTTCAGCAGCATGAAAAAAATTTCTGTTGTATACTGGATGGCCCCTCTCACTGTAGTTGACCTGATTATTGTAAATCCTTCATCACATTGTAATGGGCTATATGGTAAAGGATAATTCCTTTCTTGTATTTGCTATATTGATGTCATGCCCTCCTGAGATTTTATTTTATTTTCTTTGATTGAAATCCCATGGAGTAGATAATAAATGTACCATCCTGATGTAATGGGATAAAAGGCATAATTTTGGTTATACCTTCCAAACTGGCTGTGTTGTCCATATTTGCATTCCATGTTCAATTGTCTTTTGGTTAACATTGATATCATGTAAAAATTAATTATGAGAAATTTAATTTAATGATAAAACATTAAAGGTGAAAAGAAGGCACCAAGGAGTTTGGCAAATAGCACCGTTCACGCCATAATAAAAAATAAACTTGCTTCCCATGTTTAATTATAATTTGAATGAGTAAGATATGTCAAGGCTTCTAAGAATGATGTGTCTACATCTACTAAAGATTTATTTTTCAAAATGTATTTTGATTACACATGGAAAGCAGACATTTATTATTTTGATATATGTAGCAAAGAAAATTACGTTTCAATTTAAAAGTTTCAACATGTGGCGTGTCTCAACAAAAGACAATAGTAGTGAAAACACTTGTACTTGATTTTAAATATTACTGCAATATGTTACTGTGATAGTTATAGATGAGTACTATTGTAGTAACGAAGAATAATGAGAAATAGAACCAACAAGTACATGCAAAGTGGGCAGTTTTGATTCCTCTTCATGTTGAAGACCTTTGATCCTATTTGAAGCGTAAGCTAAGTCAAAGCCTTAGGTTATCCTTACATCCATCTCAATTTTGGGATAAACTGATATCTTAATATATTTTACTCGGTCTAGATTAAGCATGATCAATATTTGATATGGCTAGAACTAAATACATTCTTAACTATAATATCCCCCCTCCCTCTTGAGGAAAGTTTAGTTGTTGAACAACTTTGTCTGGTGGTAGTGGTCCTTTAATTTCCTTCCTAATACATGGAATGTGGTATGAGAACAAAATTTGGGTTCTTAACTCATTCATTCTTTTCAATGTTGTACATATTCTGGTAGTTACTATTTTGTGTAGGAAAAAAGGGCCAGGAAGGAAGCTTTCATTGGTTTCTGCTTGGCAAGAAAATGTGTTTCTAATAATTAACTGCAGAAATGTTAGTTCAGGTCATAAAGTCACAAGAAAGCTAAACTACCTACTCCAACAACTTAATTTAACGGTTAATGTTGTTTTCAGTTCTTTTACTTTCCTCTTCAACTAAAATCTTAGGACTCTTTTTCTCCTGGTGTTCATCTTCTTGGCTTTGTCTTGGACCTTTTATAGAAAAGCTTGTGTCTCAAAAATGGTTAATGTTTCAGCCAGTTGACTAATAACTTTTGCCGGATTATTAAAGAGGAATTTGTCATTTGATGGACCAAACATTTTCCTTTCCCTTCTTGACCAACGTGTCTTAGCATAAACTTTTGACAGTCATCTTCTTTACTTCGTATTTCTTTTTATAATTGTTCTGCAGCCATGATTTAGGTATGGACATAGTTTGTTTCAACTATAACCGGAATATTCTCCCTGTTGGAATAGTTGTCATTTGATAACAAGTGCATGCATTTGTTTGCTGTTATGACCTTGCGTTTATGCCTGCTTTTGTTTTAAGCTATGAAATAGTCACTGTAGTTGCAACTGATAACTACTCTCCCATTGCAGATCAAACTTTCTTCTGTGCTACTAGCAAACAAGTATATGAAACCCATTGCAGCTGAACTTGGAATATTATGTGGACCTGAGAAGAAACCAAGCTAAGAGTTTTTGATCCTACAAGGAGTTTGCTTTGCTTTTCGTTTTCATCAAGTAATTTTAAGGCTCTTGGTTATGACATCACTCTTCTACATCACTGATAAACATAAAATGATTTTATTTTGCATAGAAAAACTAGACTAGCTGAAGTGTAACAAATTTTACTAATCTGGTTGCAACTCGTTGTAGGCTGATAAAGCTATTTTGTCTTTAAAACCTGAGAAAACCTCTTCTATATACTATCATTTTTGTTTCTTATTTTATTTACATTTTTTATACTATAGCTAAAATGATATACATTAATGGTACAAACCTAGAGATTTCAGGGTGTTACAGGTGTTAAGATTTGCAATGCAATATCGACTGGAACCAAAGAGATGATAGAACTAAGAACAATAAATACAAAGCAAGAAAAGTAGAAAGCTAAACTATCCTTGAGTATACATGAAATATATAGCTGTCAAAATTGGTCTGGTCTAATGGGCCAATAGGCTAGACAGGACTCTCTGTTGGACATTTTAGTGTAATTGATCTCTTTATTATGTTAAAATAAGAGTGCACGCTTGTTTTAATGTAATAACGAGATGTTCGGTTTAGGCAAAGGTTGGAAGTTACATGGAAGTTACTAAAACTTCCATCAACGGTTGGAAGTTACATGGAAGTTATTAAAACTTCCATCAACGGCAGTTTTTAAAATAGCAAAAACTTCCATCAACCGCCAAAAACCACATGTTCTTTGATTATAAATAATCATTCTGGTTCAAAAAGCATAACGATGTGAAAAACATACAAGACCAAAACAAAACTCTTGAAGTATAATCTTCTGATTTTATCTGATTGAACAATTTTGGTTGAACCCCGAAATTTGATTCAATCTGAAAGTGTTTATACACGACTTCAGATTTATCCAGGATTATCTCGATTTTCAAATTTAACCAACAAAAGATTGAATCAAATCTTTCAAGATGACGAACGATAGTTCGAAGATGACAAGCAAGTTTGCGAAGTTGGACAAGTTTGAAGGGCAGGATTTCAGAAGATGGCAGAAGAAGATGCATTTTCTCTTGACAACATTGAATGTGGTGTATGTGCTGAGTACACCGATGCCGGTGTATATGGAAGACGAAACTCTAGATCAAACAAGGAAGCGTTCGAAATGGGAGAACGACGATTACATTTGTCGTGGACATATTCTGAACGATATGTCTGACTTTCTCTTTGATATTTATCAAAATGTTGAGTCTGCTAAGGAATTATGGGACTCTCTTGAATCCAAGTATATGGCAGAAGATGCTTCAAGTAACAAATTCTTAGTTAGTAATTTCTTTAATTACAAAATGATTGATTTGAGGCCTGTTATGGAACAATATAATGAACTGCTGCGGATTTTGGGTCAATTTACTCAACATGATTTGAAAATGGATGAATCCATTGCAGTTTCATCTATAATTGATAAACTGCCTTCTTCTTGGAAAGACTTCAAGCATACCTTGAAACATAAGAAGGAAGAGTTGACTCTGGTTCAACTCAGTAGTCATTTCATGATTGAGGAGTCACTGAGGGCTCAGGAAATTGACAAAGTCAATGATAAAAACGTAGCAGGTTCCTCTTCCGTTAATATGGTAGAGGAAAGTGGAACAGCTAAGCAAAATTACAATGCTAAAGGTAACAAACGAAAATTTCAAGGAAATAAGAACAAAGGTCCAAACAAACAGACAAAATTGTCATGTTGGAAGTGTGGGAAACCTGGTCATTTAAAGAGGGATTGTCGGGTGTTCAAAGGAAAGAACAAGGCTGGTCCAAGTGGGTCTAATAATCCTGAAAAGCAACAAGGTCAGATTGTAGTGAATAATTTTAATTCGAATACGAATTCAAATTATGTATCACTAATATCTGATGCATTCTATGTGCAGGATGATGACGTTGCTTGGTGGTTTGATTCGGGAGCAACAAGCCATGTGTGCAAAGATCGTCGTTGGTTCAAGGAATTTAGACCAATCGATGATTGCTCTATTGTGAAGATGGGCAATGTTGCAACTGAACCAATCCTAGGATTAGGTTGTGTGAATTTAGTTTTTACTTCCGGAAAAAGTTTGTATTTGGATAATGTCTTATTTGTACCTGGTATTCGTAAGAACTTATTGTCTGGTATGGTTTTAAATAATTGTGGTTTCAAGCAAGTACTTGAAAGTGACAAGTACATCTTGTCAAGACATGGTTCGTTTGTTGGATTTGGTTATCGTTGTAATGGATTAAACATTGATGTTCCTTTTGTTTATGAATCTATTTGTATGGCCTCGTGTAGTTCTATAACTAATATGACAAAATCAGAAATTTGGCATGCTAGATTAGGACATGTTCATTACAAAAGATTAAAAGATATGTCAAAAACAAGTATGATTCCTCCTTTTGATATGAACATTGAAAAATGCAAAACTTGCATGTTGACCAAGATCACTAGGAAACCTTTTAAGGATGTTAAAAGTGAGACTAAAGTCTCAAACCTTATTCATAGTGATTTGTGTGATTTGTATGCTACTCCATCATTAGGTCATAAAAAAATATCTTGTTACTTTTATTGATGATGCATCAAGGTATTGTTATGTATATTTATTAAATACAAAAGATGAAGCTCTTGATAAATTTAAAATTTATAAGAAAGAGGTAGAACTTCATCAAAATGGGCTAATCAAAACTCTTCGTACGGATAGGGGAGGTGAGTATTATGATCCGGTTTATTTTCAATCTACTGTAATAATACATCAAACTACAGCTCCCTATACACCACAACAGAATGGTGTAACCGAAAGGAAGAATAGAACCTTGAAAGAAATGGTGAATTCCATGTTATCCTATTCGGGTTTAAGTGAAGGATTTTGGGGTGAGGCTATGTTGACAGCCTGTTACTTGTTGAACCGAATTCCTAACAAAAGGAATAAGGTTACCCCATATGAACTTTGGCACAAAAAGACACCAAATTTGAGTTATCTCAAAATTTGGGGATGTAGGGCTGTAGTCAGGCTTACAGAACCTAAAAGGAAAACCATAGGTGAAAGAGGTATAGATTGCATATTTATTGGATATGCTGAACATTCTAAAACATATAGATTCTATGTGCTAGATTCTAATGATTCTGTTGCTGTGAACTCGGTTATAGAGTCACGGGATGCTATCTTTGATGAACAAAGGTTTACATCTATACCTAGGCCAAAGGACATGAATTCCATGTCGAAAGTCTCAATTAATATTGAGGATATACCTTCAACTAGTACTGAAACTAGAAAGAGTACGAGAGTAAGAAAGGCTAAGTCATTTGGTGATGACTTTCAACTCTATTTGGTTGAAGGGTCAAGGAATGATATTGAATTTCAATATCAATATTGCCTTAATGTTGAGGAAGACCCAAAGACTTTTAGTGAAGCAATGGCTTCAAGGGATGCTGTATTCTGGAAAGAAGCAATCCAAAGTGAGATGGATTCCATCATGCAAAATAATACCTGGAAATTGGTTGACTTACCTCCTGGATGTAAGCCATTAGGATGTAAGATGATCTTTAGGAGAAAGATGAAAGTGGATGGTACTGTTGACAAGTACAAAGCCAGATTGGTTATCCAAGGCTTTAGGCAAAAGGAGGGTATTGATTTTTTCGATACATATGCTCCTGTTGCTAGGATATCCACTATTAGACTGTTGTTAGCACTTGCTGCTATCCACAATCTGATGATTCACCAAATGGATGTGAAAACTGCATTCTTAAATGGTGAATTGGATGAAGAGATATACATGAAACAACCTGAAGGGTTTGTTATGCCAGGAAATGAAAATAAGGTGTGTAAACTGATGAAATCTCTTTATGGCTTGAAACAAGCGCCTAAGCAATGGCATCAAAAATTTGATGAGGTTGTGTTGTCTAGTGGTTTTGTTATAAACCAAGCAGATAAATGTCTATACAGCAAGTTTGATACTCATGGCAAAGGAGTTATCATTTGTCTGTATGTAGACGACATGTTGATCTTTGGTACCGACTAAGATCAAGTTGATGAAACTAAGGCATTTTTGTCTTCTAAGTTTGATATGAAAGATATGGGGGAGGCGGATGTGATCTTAGGAATAAAGATCAAACGTGGAAACAATGGTATTTCCATCTCTCAATCACATTATATTGAGAAGATATTGGAGAAATTTAATTTTAAAGATTGTTCTCCGGTAAGTACTCCCATTGATCCTAACCTGAAGCTATTACCTATTAAAGGTGAAGCAGTGTCTCAACTTGAATACTCAAGGGCGATAGGATCACTCATGTATGCAATGATTAGTACTAGGCCTGATATAGCTTATGTTGTTGCTAAACTCAGTAGGTTTACAAGTAATCCTAGTTCTCATCATTGGCAAGCTATGAATAGAGTATTCAAGTACTTAAAGGGAACCATTGACTATGGTTTGACATATACTGGATTTCCTTCGGTTATTGAAGGTTACTCTGATGCAAGTTGGATAACCAATATGGAGGATTATTCATCCACAAGTGGTTGGGTATTCCTCCTTGGAGGAGGTGCTATCTCTTGGGCATCCAAGAAATAGACCTGCATTACAAATTCAACAATGGAATCTGAATTTGTAGCTTTAGCAGCAGTTGGTAAAGAAGTTGAGTGGCTAAGAAATCTGATCTATGAGATTCCATTGTGGCCCAAACCTATACCTCCCATGTCTATCAGGTGTGATAGTCAGGCAACTTTGGCTAAGGCATATAGTCAAGTGTATAATAGGAAGTCTAGACACTTGGGTGTTAGACACAACATGGTTCGGGAGTTAATCATGCATGGTGTGATATCAGTGGAGTTTGTGAGAACTCAGCATAATTTGGCCGATCATTTAACCAAAGGGTTAAGTAGAGATCTCGTGAAAAGGTCGGCTGTGGGATTAGGATTAAAGTCCATCTGAAATCTCTTATGTTAAGATACCCAATTCCCATCTAATATGGCATTAGGTGCTGAATTCAATGTGGAAAGCTTAACATGTAGAGATTGGAACACATCATCGAAAGTATCCCAAAAGGAATGTGTTCGGTTCTGTAAGTTAAGGAGGTTGAAGTATAACTTCTCAATGGTTCTTTTGAAAAATTGCATTTGCAGGTGCAAGAAAGAAAAGAACTACCTATATAAGCATGAAGTTTAGCCGCTTCAAGAAGCTGGGACTTGGCTTTGATATGGTTATGAAGGATAGGGACACAGGCTAGTAAAACTAGTGTCGAGCAAGAGTAATGTTATAAACTATTGTGCAGATTATCTTCATGTATTCATTATGAATAGAAAGGGTTCAATCCTTAGTGACACCCTGATATTCGAATATTTGAAACGTATAATTTGCTAAGATGAAATTCAATCGTCATGATATTTCATCTATGCAGTAGTTTGTGGTATGTTATGACTTTGGTGATTTGATCGGTAATTACACTAAAATGGGGGAGGTTTGTTGGACATTTTAGTGTAATTGATCTCTTTATTATGTTAAAATAAGAGTGCACGCTTGTTTTAATGTAATAACGAGATGTTCGGTTTAGGCAAAGGTTGGAAGTTACATGGAAGTTACTAAAACTTCCATCAACGGTTGGAAGTTACATGGAAGTTATTAAAACTTCCATCAACGGCAGTTTTTAAAATAGCAAAAACTTCCATCAACCGCCAAAAACCACCTGTTCTTTGATTATAAATAATCATTCTGGTTCAGAAAGCATAACGATGTGAAAAACATACAAGACCAAAACAAAACTCTTGAATTATAATCTTCTGATTTTATCTGATTGAACAATTTTGGTTGAACCCCGAAATTTGATTCAATCTGAAAGTGTTTATACACGACTTCAGATTTATCCAGGATTATCTCGATTTTCAAATTTAACCAGCACTCTCAAAGTAGAGGCCCAAAAAGAATTGGACCAATTTGGCCTTGCTCGGTGAGCTAGGCTGACCCCCTAAAATGCTGGCACAAAAATTACTAAACCTATTCAGCATGAGGCACTACTATTGGCACTGCGACTTTTGCTATCGACACTACCACTTTTGGAATTTGGGAGTGAAAAGACAAAACTGTCCTTAAGGCAGTGTTTCTATTTAATTTAAAACATTAAAATGCTAACAAATACTAGTATAGAATCCATGACAACAAAATCTTAATTTAGGTTACTCAACATACTCCTTCAGGTCTATTTTGCTTCCAAATTCATCCCCATTTGTCCCTTTGTTTCCTTTCTTTGATGTGGCATCCTTTACCAACTTGTTTAATTTAATATAAAACAATTATATGCTAAGAAATACTGGTATAGAATCCATGACTGTAGAATCTTACTCTAGGTTACTCAACATACTCCTTCAGGTCCATTTTGCTTCCAAATTCATCCCCATTTGTTCCTTTGGTGCCTTTCTTTGATGAGACATCCTTTACCAACTTGTTTAATTTAATTTAAAACATTAAATGCTTTGCCAGTTCTGGCAATTAATCCATGACAGCAGAATCCTGCAACACTATTCATTTTGGCCATTTTCTAGCATCATTTATCCAACTATAAACATGTTAACAGATACATATATGCAACTAATCCGTTCTGGATAATCATGCAGAAAAAATACACAGATACATGTTATAGGCACTTGAAAATGCATAGTTTGGTCACATACCCTCAGGGTAATGATTTAGTAAGTTTTCAATCATCAAAATACACAAGAAACAAATTAACTCTTTGAATCTAAGCTTGAAATCAGTATCATAGCAGTCCACATGAACTTGACAGATTTTCAATCATGCAGCACCGACACCACCATAACCCCAAAAACTTTAAATATTTTATATTTATAAAGTACAAATCTTAATTACTCGTGACCGCTGCAAGCTTCCCATTAATCTCTATCATCAATAACTTTGGTCTTCGACCTCTATGATAGATAACTTTATCTTTAATCTTCACTATCGACATGTGATAATCATATTAGTATTTTACTATTTTTATAAAAAAATCATGTACATAATACTTTTTTTATTTGTACCATTTTAAAGTTCAAACAAGTTAAAATGGCAAAACAGTCTTCATATCCTTGTGCATTGTTCTAATGACAGTAGTAACTTGCTCAGTCTGATCTTCATTGGTGCATGCTGCAAGAAGTACCTTAGTTGTTCCCCCATCTGGGTAACAACCAACATCGATCATTTCTTCAAATATTTCTAAGCACTTTAAGTAAACCGTTTTTTTTAGAGTATGCTCCAATACGAGAAGTGCAAGTCACCACATTAGGTTTTAAGCCTTTTCTAGATAGCAACTGAAAGAAGTCCTCGATTGTCTCAATAAATCCTACTTGACCATACCTATTTATTAAGATATTATATGTACTATTGTCAGCTATATATGATCCTTTTTCCATCACTCTGAGAACTTCAAATCTTTTGTAGAAATGATTTCCTATCTCTCTCAACCACAAAATCAAATGCCACCTGCCATGTTCTGTTCTTTTATGTCCCCTAACTGCTTCCATCTATCCACAGGCCTGTTAGAGTTTTTTGTTATCATTTTGTTGACAATTATATTAATTTTTCATGTTATTGAAAGGGTCTTGATATAAACTAGTGAGTATCCCTTGTTTTGTGTGGGGTTTTCCTTTTCAGTATAATTAGAATTTAGGGTAAGCATAGATTAACAAGGACAAAATGTTTGAAACTAAAATAAGGATGTGTGCAATTAGATTTAATGAAAGTTTGAAAATTTAAATTAGAGTTATAGTAGTTTAAAGGGACATGTGTCAATTTCATTTTCTAAGGGAGATTAAAATCATAATAAATACTCAATAGTGGAAAATAGTGCCACTTAAAAATGACAAGTCCCTAGAATGTTAACAAATAGCCAATTCCTCCTCTTCCATGATCAGGCTTGGCAATCCTACCTCGATCTCACCAAAAGTGAATCATAGAGTGTGATTGAGATTGCTAGTCATACAAAAGCACAAGTGAAATCTTCACTGTGAATCTTTACAATTGAACCTTTTTTTTTGCAATTCAAATACCAGAGGATAGGTAGCATAACCTGTGTTAACTGCTGCAATCAACTATGGCATGTACCATACATGTTTCATAAAAGTAACTTGAATTTGGTATGGCATAATTGAGGCTTCATGTGATTTCAAGATATGATTTTGTCTTTGGGATATGACTTGTGAGTATTAACATTGAATATGTCTTAAGTTTAAAATACTTCTCGAGTATTTAACAACTGTTATGTATATTAAAAGTTGTTTGCTCTGTATTTGCTATATATGGTATAGTGGCTGTTATATCACTAAAGTATTTTGGAGTTGGCTGTTCTGAGCCACTATTCAAGACTGATTGTTATGGTTAAATGAATAAATTATGCCCCACTACAAGTAAAAGGACTTAAATGTAATGCAATCAACAAATTATTTAGGGCCCTACACCAGTATCCCAGATTGACTATTATGATTAAATTAAGAAATTAGGCCACTTTCAAGTAAAGGGGCCCAAATTTAATGGATAGGGGTACATATGAATCAGGTAACCCTATTGTAAATAACAAAACCCTCCCTATTTCTAACACCAGTTCATCCTACATCCAAGTTGCTTTAACCAAGGGTCAACCTTTATGACATGAAAATTTGTCATCTTTAAGTTGTGAAGGTCAGCAACAATTACACACATTTGGTTTACTTGAAGACTAACAAAATTTGATGCCTATTTTGCAATCCATCATATCAGATCATATAGAAACTGTTAATTTTAGACAGAAAACAAAGAATCTTACTAAGCTCACCTTTCGATATAAATTTATCAACATGGTATAAGTTTCAGTAGTTGGCTTGCATGCATCCTTCTTCGTCCTTTTGAAAATATGTTTTGCTTTGTCAGAATTTCCTCCTTTCATTAATCCGTTTATATAAGCATTGTATACAATTGCACTTGGATTATTCATTGTCATATATGGTTAGCTATTTTGAAGGATCAAATTTCTAGTTATCATAAATGTATGCACATATAAGTTGGATGTTTATTTCTACTGAGATTACAAATGCTTCATTTTCCATTTTGTGCATATATCATTTTTTTTGTATTGTAGCTTAGTAAAGCATTATCTTTATTAGTTTGCTTTTCAATCATTTGATAACGCCTTAATAGCTTAAATTGTGGCTGACTGTGTATTGTTTTACTTCATGTTTTGGTTATTTCCCCCATTCATGTTATAGATTATATATGCTCTTCAGAACCAGTTAGGTCTTCTTTTACCACGAGTGAAATTTGAACTAAACATTTTTGTATACCATATCACTACATCCCCGCACTCCTTGTGGTTGTTAGTCATCATCTTCTGAGGTATGTATCTATTTCTGACATTGTTATGCTTATTACATGCATGCTTGTTGATATATGAGTATTGTTTTATAGTAGTAGTTATGTGCATTCTGAGTGAATCTTAGTTTCCCATTTGAGATTCAATACATTGATTAATACGGACAGTTTGGATTAATCAATGTATTGAATCTTGAATTGTCCGTTTGGACAATTTGGGAAGACTTTTTTATAGTTGATTCATACATATAGGTAAATTCTCTTTTGTATGATTTGAAGAAATTTCTGTATACTGTATTTCACTTTGTTCTTCAGGTGCATACTTGACTACGGTGATTGTGCAACATGTCACCGCTTTCATCTTGTGTACCTGAAGATCAATGCGAAATGCTGCCGAAATTTCATCAAATCTAACAAAAAAGAGTAAACCTTTACGTATGAATCTACAATAAAAATGTCTTCCTGAATGAGATAGGGCCACACCTTTCATGAAAAAAGTGAGTTTAGCATGCATGACAGATAACTTAATGATTTTGAATAGCAAAGACAAAATATGGATCGAAGTTGGATGAAAGCATTACGCATCAGTGACGAGTATGAGAATGAGGTTGAACAATTCCTACAATTTACAGAACGTAATGTTGAAAGTTTGGGGGGAAATTTTTTCTATCCATGTGTTAAATGTGTGATTGGGAGACGCCAATGAGTAAGTGAAATCAGATCACATCTTATATGTCATAGAATCATTCCGAATTACACAAAATGGATATGGCATGGGGAATTGCCAGACATGCCAACTAATTCTCGCACTGAGCAAGTTGATGAACACATTAGTGATCGTATAGAAGACATGATTCGTGATTTTGGACAAGACTATTTTGAACAAGCACATGCACCTTTGTATGACAAAATAGAAAGTGATTCAAAGACGCCATTGTATCCGGGGTGCACAAGTTTCACAAGGTTGTCAGGGGTGTTAGCTTTGGTCAACTTGAAGGCAAGATTTGGGTGGAGTGACAAAAGCTTCACTGAATTGTTTGTGTTATTGAAGAAGATGCTTCCTGAACAAAACACATTTCCAAAAAATCACTACGAGGCAGAGAAGATTTTATGTCCTATGGGAATGGAGTACCAAAAGATCCATGCATGCCCTAATGATTCATATTGTATAGAAATCAGTTTGCAGAAATGCATAAGTGCCCCACATGTGGGGTATCATGGTACAAAGTCCAGGATAATGAATTCGATGATGATGCAAGCAAAAAAAATAGTCGTCCAGCAAAAGTGTGTTGGTATCTTCCAATAATACCAAGGTTTAAGCGATTTTTTGCTAATGGACATGATGCAAAAAACCTTACATGGAACGTAGATGGTAGAAAAAGTGATGGATTGCTCCAACTTCCGACCGATTCTCCATAATGGAAGACAATTGATCGTTTGTATCCATATTTTGGAGATGAGCGAAGAAACCTAAGGCTTGGTCTTGCTTCGGATGGAATGAATCCTTTTGGTAACTTAAGCACAAACCATAGTTCATGGTCTGTTTTGCTGATGATTTACAACCTCCCTCCTTGGTTGTGCATCAAGCGAAAATACATTATGCTGTGTATGATGATAGCGGGTCCAAGGCAGCCAGGGAATGATATTAATGTGTATCTCACTCTGTTGATTGAAGACTAGAGAAAATTGTGGGAAGATGGGGTTGATGTGTGGGATGGGAATCTATAGCAGACCTTCAGGTTACGGTCAATGGTGTTTTGTACTATTGATGACTTTCCAACAGATGGAAATTTCACTGGATATAGTGTCAAAGGACACCATGCATGTCCTATCTGTGAGAGAAACACAAGCTTTACCCAATTGAAACATGGAAAGAAGAAATTTTATACAAGACACCGAAGATTTCTTAAACCTTATCACCCGTATCGACGATTGAAGAAAACTTTTAATGGAAGTCAGGAGAATGAAAGTGCGCCGCAACCATTAGCTGTAAACGAAGTTCATGATCAGGTGAAGGACATCATAACTATCTTTGGGAAGACCCAAAAGAAGACATCATCTAAGATGAACATATGGAAGAAAAGGTCAATATTCTTTGATCTTCCATATTGGTCTAGTCTACGTGTGCGTCACTGTCTAGACGTTATGCATGTCGAGAAAAATGTTTGTGATAGTTTAATTGATACCCTTCTTAACGTTAAAGGCAAGACAAAAGATGGTTTGAAATGTCGTCAAGACCTGGTTGACATGGGAATACGAGAGCAGTTGCATCCGATATCATAAGATCGGTGAACGTATCTTCCCCCAACATGCCACACGATGTCAACAATAGAGAAGAGAAGTTTTTGTCGATGTCTGCGGAGTGCAAAGGTCCCACAAGGATACTCTTCAAATATCAAGAGCCTTGTAGGCCTCAATGATTTGAATTTGGTTGGCTTGAAGTCTCATGATTGCCACGTCTTAATGCAACAATCATTGCCTATAGCGATTCGTGGAATCTTGCCTAACAAAGTTAGGGTTGCCATAACCTATTTGTGCTTTCTTTTTAATGCTATTTGTAGAAAAGTCATTGACCTTCGACAATTGGATGATTTGTAGAATGAGGCTGCCATTGTCCTTTGTTAGTTGGAGATGTATTTTCCTCCATCATTTTTTGACATAATGATTCACTTAATTGTTCATCTTGTGAGGGAGATCAGGTTGTGTGGTCTAGTTTTTTTTATGGTGGATGTATCCAGTTGAGTGGTACATGAAGGTGTTAATGGGTTATACCAAAAATCAATACCGACCAGAAGCTTCCATTGTTGAAAGGTATGTTGCTAAAAAAGCTATTGAGTTTTGTTCTTAGTACATTGAAACAATTCAATCTGTTGGGCTTCTTGAAACTTGTCATGACCGGACACGAGGAGGTAAGGGTACACGAGGATACAATGTTGTAACAATGACTCGACAGGAGGTCTCACAAGCGCATCTGTATATCTTAAATAACACACAAGAGGTCATTCCCTACATACGTACTCACAAAGAAGATCTGACATCTATTCACCCAAAAATGAACATGATGAAAGTGGTGTAAGAGCATAATAGAAATTTTATAAACTGGTTTAAAGAAACAATCTTCAGTGATGACAATGCTTCCAAAACATTAAGTTTGTTGGTTGTTGGCCCAAATCTAAATGTCCCCACTTGGAAGGGATATGATATCAACAATTATTCTTTCTATACAAAGTCACAAGATGATAAAAGTAGTGTGCATAATAGCGGGGTCACTCTTGAGGCTGATTCTGAACAGTATTCTAGTGCATCAGATAACAACCCAATGCAAACCTCAATGCCTCACTTTGAAGTGATTGAAGAAATCTGGGAGCTTGATTATACTCAATTCAAAGAGCCTGTATTTAAATGTCAGTGGGTTAATGGAAATACCGGTGTTCATCAAGATCAATTGGGACTTACTTTAGTAGACCTTAATAAGGTGACTTACAAGGAGGAACCTTTCATTATGGCAAAACAAGTCAGGCAGGTGTTTTACGTCCAAGATCCATGTGATTCAAGATTATCAGTGGTTCTACAGGGAAGACCAATTAGTATTAGTGACCAGAATGATGATTCAACACTTGACATTTGTGAGACGCCTACTTTTTCCACAAAAATGCCTTCCATAATTGAACAAGACGAGGTCGATGATGAATATGCAATTCGTAATGATCACGATGAAGGTTTATTGGAGAATATTCCTATATAACTGCGTTGCATCAAAGTAATGTTAATCATATTATGTTATTTGTTACCAATTTATGTAATGTGCATATTTATCTTGTAACCGATTACCAGTGGCCAATGTGCCTTTTGAAACGCTTTTAAATGTTTTAAATATTTTAGAAAGCATGTAATCGATTACACATGGCTTGTAATCAATTACCAGTGGTTTAGAACGTTTTAAAATAGCCATAAGAAATTTGAATTTAAATTTCAAAGTTATGTAATCGATTACCAGTGTTTAAATATTCAAATTTCAAATGTGAAGAGTCATAACTCTTCAGAAGTAACCGTGTAATCGATTACACCATTATGGTAATCAATTACCAGTGAGGATTTTCGAAAATAATTCCCAACAGTCACATCTTTTCATTTAAATTTTGAATGGCCATCAAAGGCCTATATATATGTGACTTGGGCATGAAATTTTCTTAGAGTTTTTACTAACCAAAAAGTCTTATCCTCTCAAAAGATTAAATTGTCTTATCTTCTAAAAATTTCTTGGCCAAAACACTTGCAATTCAATAAGGAAATATTTGAGTGCTTCATTGTACAATCTATCTCTTTCAAGAGAGATTTCTTCTTCTCTACTTCTTATTCAAGGAAAGTGATTAAGGGACCGAGTGTCTCTTGTTGTAAAGCGATTTGAACACAAAGGAAGGGTTGTCCTTGTGTGGTTCAGAACTTGTAAAGGGTTTTTACAAGATAGTGGAACTCTCAAGCGGATTGCTTAGGGACTGGACGTAGGAACAAGGGTGTGGCCGAACTAGTATAAAACTGAGTTTGCACTTTCTCTTCCCTTAAACTCCTTTATTTATTGTTATTTATCTTTCGCGTTAAGGAAGTTTATTTTGAATTGAATTATAGTAATTCATAATAAGGGAACATTGTTATTGTCATTAAAAAAGAATAAAATTTTAATTGGGGAAATAGTTTGTGATCATCTTAATTCAACCCCCCTTCTTAAGATATCTGAGGCCACTTGTCTAACAGTTTGGGTTATCATTACTGGAAAACCCGCATGCAAATCTACATAGAGGCTATAGATTTAAACATCTAGGAAGCTATTGAAATCGGTCCTTACATCCCTACAATGGTAGTGGGAAATGCAACTATAGATAAACTTAAGGAACAATGGGATGAAGAGGAAAGAAGAAGCGTACAATATAACTTAAAGGCTAAAAATATAATTACCTCTGCATTATGAATGGATGAATACTTTAGAGTCTAAAAGTGTAAGAATGCAAAAGAAATATGGGATTTACTATAGAAGTAACCCATGAAGGAACAACAGATGTTAAGAGATCTAGAATAAACACCCTAACACATGAATATGAACTTTTTAGAATGAATCAAAATGAGACCATACAAGATATGCAAAAGAGATTCACAAATATAGTTAATCATTTTGCATCATTAGGAAATATATTTCCTAACAAGGATCTTATTAACAAAGTACTAAGATGTTTAAGCAGGGAATGACAACCAAAGGTAACTGCAGCCCTGTTTGGAAAGCTTCAGGAACACGGAATGGAACTTATGAGACTAAACCAACATAAAGAAAATGACAAGAAAAAGAAAGGAATTTCACTTAAAGCCTCATCTTCCATTCAAGAAGAAAGTGACAAAGAGGACTTGAATGAAATAGAAGAAGATGATAATTTCAGTCTCTTCATAAAGAGATTCAATAAGTTTCTAAGGAAAAAAAGGAAATCAAAGAAGAACAAACTTCAATCCAAAGAAAAGAGGAGAAGGCAAAGAAAGCTTGCATCACTTGGGAAGATAACGATATGGATTCATCTGAAGACTCAAAAAATGAAGTTGTAAATCTAAGTCTCATGGCTAAAACTATGAAAGTGAAGAAGCAGTAACATCTTCTAACAATAACTTATCTATTTCCTTTGATGAACTTCAAGATGCATTTAATGACTTGCATAAAGAATCAGTCAAACTTGCCAAACTAGTTTCATTTTCTAAGAAAACTATTTCAAATTTAGAAAAGGAAGTTTTGAAATTAAATGAAGAACTAGAAAATCTTAGAACCGAAGTCAAAACTTTAAACCAATTGATACAAATCATTCTTCTACCATAAAAAATGATACTAGATAGTAATGAAGCATCTAACTCATGTAAATGATGTAACAAGTTTAAAGAAGAAATCAAAGATCTGAAAAATTCTCTTGCCAAATTTACTATTGGCAAAAATAATTTAGATATTATACTAGGAAAACAAAGATGTGTGTTTGATAAGGATGGATTAGGATATAGACCTGACAAAAAAAAATTGTATAAAAACTTCTTTGTATCTACTCAAAAGAATAGTTATCCTTTCCTGTCATGTTTTTATTGTGGAAAGAAAGGACATAGTGCATCTACATGCTATTTTAGGAAAAATAGTAATAATATTAAAATGATATGGGTTCCACAAAGATCTTTTATCAAAACTAACATTCAAGGACCCAAGAAAATTTGGTTACCTAAGTCAAAAACATAATTATGTGAATGAAGAATTTCTTGAAGAAAAGTTGGTACTTTGATAATGGATGCTCTAAACACATGACGGGAAATGCATCAAAATTTACTCATATATCTCCTAAGAAAAGTGAACATGTGACTTATGGAGACAACAACAAAGGTAAAATTCTTGGAATCAGAAAAATAGGTACGAATCCATCTACCTCCATTGAAAATGTTTTACTTGTTGATGGTCTTAAGCATAGTCTACTAAGTGTTAGTCAATTATGTGATAAAGGCTTTCTAGTATCATTTGACTCTTATAATTGTGTTATTGAAAATAAACATGATAAAAATATAAAACATATAGGCTATAGAACTAATAATGTATACATGATAAATTTAGATAAAACATCAAATCATGCTCAATGTTTTCTTAGTAAAGATGATGATTTTTGGTTATGACATACAAGAATTGCTCATATAAACATGGAACATTTAAATAAACTAATTTCTATGGATTTAGTAATTGGTTTACCAAAACTCAAATTTGAAAAAGATGGATTGTGTGATGCATGTCAAAAAGGGAAACAAGTAAGAGTTTTTTTTTTTCAAATCAAAGAATATTGTTTCCACAACTCAACTCTTACAACTTTTGCATATGGATCTTTTTGGTCCCTCTAGAACTATGATTTTTGGAGGAAATTACTATGCTTTTTTTATAGTTGATGATTATTCAAGATTCAAATGGACATTATTTCTCACTCACAAAAGAGATGTTTTTCATGCTTTTAAGAAACTTGCTAAAATCATTCAAAACAAGAAAAATATCAATATTGCATTTATTAGGAGTGATCATGGAGGAGAATTTGAAAATGAGGAGAATCATTTTGTGATGAAAATGGCATTGAACATAATTTTTCTGCACCTATAATCCCTCAACAAAATGGAGTAGTTGAGAGGAAAAATAGATCTTTAGAAGAAATGGCCAGAACTTTGCTTAATGATACAAATCTTCCTAAATATTTCTAGGCTAAAGCTGTTAATATTGCATGCTATGTAATGAATAGAGCTTTAATTAGACCAATCCTAAAGAAAACTCCATATGAATTATACAAAGGAAGAAAATCGAACATTTCTCATTTTCATGTTTTTGGATGTAAGTGTTTTGTGCTAAACAACGGGAAAGACAACTTAGGTAAGCTTGATGCAAAATCTGATGAAGGTATATTCCTTGGCTATTCCTTGAATAGTGAAGCTTTTAGAATTTATAACAAAAGAACTATGATTATTGAAGAATCTATCCATGTTGCTTTTGATGAGATTAACCGTATAAGGACAAGAAAGGAAACACTTTATGATATTACAGATTCATTAGAAGACATGCATATTGATGAGAAAGGGCACAAAGGAAAAGGAAATGGAAATGAAGAAGACTTTCAAATTGATAGAAATATAACAAATATAGATCTTCCAAGAGAGTGAAAAACTTCAAGATATCATCCTCTTGATAATATCATCGTGACATCTCAAAAGGGGTAACAACTCGACACTCTCTCAAAGATGCATGCAATAATATGGCTTTTGTTTCTTTAATTGAACCTAAAAATTTAAATGAAGTCATAATTGATTAACACTGGATTATTGTTATGCAAGAAGAGTTAAATCAATTTGAAAGAAATAAAGTCTGGGAATTAGTTGACAAACCTAATAATCATCCAATTATAGGAACTAAATGGGTATTTAGAAACATATTGGATGAACATGAAATAGTTATTAGAAACAAGGCTAGATTAATGGCTAAAGGGTATAATCAAGAAGAAGGAATAGATTATGAAGAAACATATGCTCCAATAGCCAAATTAGAAGCTATTACAATGTTATTAGCCTATAATGGATTTTAAACTTTATCAAATGGATGCTAAAAGTGCTTTTTTAAATGGTTTCATCCAAGAAGAAGTTTATGTAGATCAACCTCCTGGTTTTGAAAACTCAGAAAAGCCCAATCATGTCTTTAAATTGAAAAAGGCTCTATATGGTTTGAAACAAGCCCCTAGGGCTTGGTATGAACGATTGAGCAAATTTCTTTTAGAAAATGGATTTACAAGAGGAAAGGTTGATACCACACTCTTTATCAAAAGAAAATTGCATGATATTCCCTTAGTACAAATATATGTTGATGATATAATCTTTGGGTCAACTAATGATTCTCTATGCAAAGAATTCTCTCAAGATATGCAGAATGAATTTGAAATGTCCATGATGGGTGAGTTAAATTTCTTCCTTGGACTACAAATAAAGCAAACAAAGAATGGAATATTTATTAGTCAGTCAAAATATTGCAAAGAACTAATTAACAAGTTTGGGATGGAAAATGCTAAACACATGGTCACTCCTTTGAGCACTGCTTACTATCTGGATAAAGATGAAACCAGTCACTCAATAGACATAAAGAAATATAGAGGTATGATCGGATCTCTTCTTTATTTATCAGCAAGTAGACTTGATATAATGTTTAGTGTTTGTATGTGTGCAAGATATCAAGAAAATCCCAAAGAATCTCACCTAAGTGTCATTAAAAGAATAATGAGATATTTGTTAGGCACTATAAATCTAGGGTTATGGTATCCTAAGAATTCCTCTTATGTTTAGCACTTGGTTGATTCCTCTGTGAATGATTGGTTATTATGTGAATGATTTTTTCTATTTTGGTGCTTTCTTCTTTTTGATGTTGCCAAACGGGGAGAGAATCATGTAAGGTAGGTATAGGGTATATATTTTTCTTTCTGAAAATATTTTCTGCTAAGCAATGATTGCAAAATTAAAGGGGAGTGATCGTCTCGCAAAAGAAACATTTTTCAGTAAATGATTTCAATTGATTGTCATCATCAAAAAGAGGGAGAATGTGAATGTATGTGTATGAAGGTTTTGATGATGCCAAGACAAAAGCAACACAAGTTTTATTTCAAGTCCTAATCAAGACCAAGAAAACAAAGATCAAGAAGAAAGCTAAGTCTTAGTCTATCTTTGTTAAAAGAGTCTCTTAGTTATTGCAAAGGTTTGGCCTCACAACATAGTTTTTAAATTGATTATAAAAGGTTTTAAAATATTTTTAACATTTTCTGAAAAAAGCACTTCTCCATTGGTAATCGATTACCAGACATTGAAATCGATTACCAGAAGCAAAATTATTTTAAAAAGATTTTTTAGAAAGTTTGAAATTTGAAATTTGAAATTTGAAAGCTGTAATCGATTACCACTTGTCTGTAATCAATTACCTGTAATGGAACTATAAAAATTCAAATTGAAAAGTTATGACTCCTCATTACATAACTGTGTAATCAATTACCAAAGAGTTGTAATCGATCACCAATGAGGAAATTTTAAAAGTTACTCTGAAAAGTCACATTCCTTCATAAGTTTTTGAAAAACCACCAAGGGCCTATAAATATGTGACTTATCTATGAAATTTTTTAGAGAGTTTTTCAGAACATTATTGTCTTATCCTCTCAAAAACAAATCATTGGTCAAACACTTGCAAATCAATAAAGGATTCTTCTAAGAACTTCATCTTGTATCCTCTTCTCTAAAAGAGAAAAACATTTGTACTTTCTTTAAAGACTATTGAGATCAAGAGGTTGTTTGTCTCTTGAATTGTGAGTTTCCTGAACACAAGGGAAAGGGATCCCTCAGGTGTTCAGAAGTTGTAAAAAGGATTTTTTATAAAGTTAGTGGAAATCTCAAGTGCGTTGTTTGAGGATTGGACGTAGGCACAGGAAGTGGCTGAACCAGGATAAGCCGAGTTTGCATTTTTCTCTTCCCTATCTTGATTACTTTATCTTGCACACTTGAAGTATTCTGTAGATGTAATTTTCATCTTCATCTTCAATATTCTTATCATATAGATTTTAAAAGGGATTTAGAAGTCAATTAAACGAGAAATTTTTTAACTTAATTCACCCCCCCCCCCCCCCCCGGCTCTTAAATTGTTGAGACCACTTGTCCAACATCGCCTACAATCCCTCCAATATAGAAAACAATTCCTAGGAGTTAATATATGTATTTTCAAACCAATGTGCATGAGACATTATTTATACGATGAACAATTTAGTAAAATGTTAGAAACATGGCAACTATAAGTTTACATTGTTATGAAATGAGATTATTAGAATTGAGAACATGCTTTGACTAAAATGAAGTGAAAGAAAATAGATAGGCAATTAATAAACAAACCTCCCTATTTTGTTACCTCTCTTTTTAATTTTTTTTTCCAAAAAATGTCCTTAATTCAAAATTAAAGACCTGCCTGAAAACTTAGTTTCAAATA
Source organism: Glycine max (assembly GCF_000004515.6). Classification (NCBI taxonomy): domain Eukaryota; kingdom Viridiplantae; phylum Streptophyta; class Magnoliopsida; order Fabales; family Fabaceae; genus Glycine; species Glycine max. Next base: position 11,284,163 of record NC_038250.2, read on the forward strand.
CATGCTTTGACAGACAACACCTTCAGGAAGTAGTCCCCAACAGAATGGAATCATGATTACTTTGCAACCGAAAGCATGGGAAGTGGGGGGAAATTAGAGAGGGACAAGGATGTCTTTTCATCCCATCCCATTTTCAAAAAGTGTTAGGGGCCAATAGCAATTCCCTCTCCATGTCCATATAGTCCAATGCCATATGGGTTGGCTGGATTAGAAGGCGCGTATGAACCAGACTACGAGGAATTAACATAAATGAAGTGTGGAACTATCTATGAATGTAGCTGAGTTGTTTAGGTCTTCAGGAACACATGTAACGAATGAACAAAAAAACAGGAACACATGTGACCAAGCAAAGAGAAAAATTAAATCAATCAAGGAAGACCATTTATGTGAGTCAATCAAGTGTGTAGCAAAAGGGTCAAATAATATTTCATTCCTATAATTTTTAAATTGATGAAGTTGAGTGTATAACTTTCAGGAATTAAAAACACATGAAAAATGTCCAAAAAAATGGATGGACATAATTAATTACAAGTAATTACCACTATCTATTCTTACTATTTAGCTATATTATATGCTCATATTTGACAATTATAATAATTAATTATAATTTTTAAATATAATATATAAATGTATTACTAATTATTTTTATTCTCTTTGTTTTTAAAAAATTTTAAAGGAAAATAATTACTAAAAAAATAAAAAGCGAAAAAAAACATTTTAGAATTCAGTTCTGGGAATAAAAATATTCTCTCTACCTTTTGGGAGTACCAAATTCTCAATGAAGGTGCAAAAATAGTTTAAAAAATTAGGCGTGTGAATTCAGGTCTCCATTCCCAAATTCACACTAGCTACAGGATTGGGATACTTACGTTAAAAAAATATATTCATAAAAAAAATATTATGTAAAATTATTTTAATCAACACAAAATTATTTTAATGATAAAAATTTTCAACATATACATTTTTTATTTAAAAAATATCACATTATTTTATTAATAAAAATTAACATTAAATATTGTTTAATTTTTTTTATTATATATTATTAATTACATAAATTCAAGTGTAGTATCAATTAACATACAAGGCTAAAAGTTTTCCTTGATTTTTGGATTTTGGATTCGAGGAAAATATGTAATTCTCATAAGGGTTAAATATTGAGGCTGCAATAAAAAGCAAAAAATATGAAAGATCTATAGAGCTCAAGCAAAAGGCTATTACATCCTTGGACATTTGAACCAGACAGTCAGTATATCTGCCCCATCTGATTTAGCTTTCTTATATGCAAGACAACTTAAATGTTATGTTCCCTCAAGACATTCTATTAACTTGTTAACAGCAAAGAAATGTAATAACAAGATTTTTATTAACATCAGAGAGCAAAAATATTATACCTTGTTTTTTTGGCTTTTTTCCCCTGGCCGGAATAACAATATGTAATAGAAGATATTTTAGAATCAAAATGGGATGATGATAGAAATTAGATATCATAAAATTTATGATATATAGTATTAGATAAAGGACAAAATCCACCAAATTTTAGAAAAACAAGAACCAAAGCCATTTTTTTAAAAATGTAGATGACTGGAATCAATTTTGACCAAATCTAGAAGGACTTATAATGTTAAAACACATTTTAGCCTGAAAAATTAATGAATCACTTTCCTAAGTATCACATGTGATATACCAAACCTATCCTTACAAGCAAAATCTTGTATAAAGCAGTCAAGAAAATAAAATACCTGGATGGGGCCTGAAGCAGTTAAAAGTCCAGCAACACCACCACCAATCACCTGACCATCAGGACCATGCAAGTGAGACGTACATTCAATCCACCGGTTCGGCTTTTCATGCCACTGTTGTCTGCAACTGTGAATGATTTAGACAAAGATAAAATCTCAAACCAACCCTGAAAGTAAATGATGAACTAAATTATTTAAGAATTTCCAAAATCAATTAAGCATGGTTGTATGTATATCAAAAGAATTATGAAAATAACATGAGAAAATGCAAAACAGCAGAAAATAACAACAGGTCATAGGTGACATTGAACTCAAATGGACAACCAAGTTAAATAATGCTCAAATATTTAATATAAATTAAAGATAAAGATATGCATTTGCAGACAAATAATGTATCAAATAAATGATTCATATCATCATCGTGTACTAAATCTATGCATTGTATTTAAGCATTTCTCCATAACAAGACAAAGGAAAGCTCAACTTGAAGTCTATAACCTTTTAGTTGTCACTTATCATATTATAATACCCAATGATGTAAAAACGCTACTTCAATAGCTTATCATAGTATTTTTGTTAGAAAATTATGACTTAGTTTAGATATACTTTTCAATAAGGACCCACAGCTAGAAGAAGAAAATAAGGTAAAATGAATCACAATAAAAAGAATCATAAGTTAAAAAATCAATTTTTGCACATTTTTAGAAATTCTTACATTTAACTTCTTCAAAACAGAGGTAAATAAGTTGATTTTAACTTCTAAGAGAAGTTTTATTTACTTTACCTACTATATCTTTTTATCATACAAGTGTTCCCTGAAAATGTTATCTAATTTGGCCCACATCTCCTCCAATAATTGATACTCAGCTTCTGGATTAAGATAGCCAACAAAATTATGACTTTGACATTAGTTGAAAGGTTTCATTAGATTTAAAATGATTTTAACACATTACAAAAGAGGACACCGCTAAAAGTGTGTGCCTATCTTCTCTAGCCAGTAATTAACTTGTTACAAAGGAGGACACTGTATAGTATGGCAGAAGACATAAATAAGCTAGCCCATGAAAGCATTTCAGATATGATTTAAACTCAATCAAAGAAATTATAATATCATGGAATTGGAAATACAATCAAAACCTTTAGAGGATACAAAAAAAGATAGATGAATTTTATTTTTACTGAAAAAGCATTTAGATCTAAGAGACCATGCCTCATATGTCAATATGCCACCAGAAGAACCGGGTTGGCGTATGGTGACATTCGAGATAGCTCCATTGGCAGAGAGAATGCATATTCCTCTTGGACCCTTCTGGGAAAATGACAAGATCTTTCCAGCAACATCGTACAAAGAAATAAAGTAAGCAACAAAATCCTTATCCAAATCAACAAATTAACACAAAAGATCTATCAAAATTGCTCAAGAAAATCCAGCCAAAAGCCACACTATTCCATAAATCTGCAAAAAGGACAACAATCCACAAAGGCTTCTATTCTACATTACCTCTCCAGTATAAATATCCCTTGCTCCCTCTTCACCAAGCTTCTTACACACCTAGAATACCACCCAGAAACCATAATGGTAACAGAGTTCAAACAGCGAGAAAATATATAGGGTTAGAGACGAAATTGATCTTATTTCATAAGACTCCAAACTTATTTCGCAAATCAATATGTTTGTAAGATGATATTGAAACATATATCGAAGAAATATGTACGTTCTCGTCAATATCTTAAGGAATCTGATCCGTACCTTCACTCATATCATTTGAACCACTTTTTTTTCAGCATCATTTGAACCACTAGGGTGTAGATCAGCAGCACATTTTACCACCTCTACATAAATGATACTAGTCCTTTTAATTTAATCTAAAAATGCTAGTCTTTTTTTTTCCACCATATTGAGAGAAACACATTTTAAGACAGGACTCACAAAATAAACACTCTTTCCTCTCTAATCAGAAAACCAAACAAGGGAAAAGTGCTTTTTCTCTACTTTTCTTTTCAAGTTCCTTCTAATTCTATTCATACCAAACAAAGTGTTAAAAGAAAGCATTGTTTTACACTACTTAATTTTTATAGTACTACCTACCAAGTGCAATTCCACCCGTTGGTGCAGGAAAAGAAAAGATTTTTCTGCTCTATTTTCAGCATGAAATAATGGGTGCACGGAGATCGTAAAAATTGAAGACTGTGAAAATATTTTTCTCCCTTTTATTTGTTAATTCTTGATATGCATGAACAAAAGTTGCAAACTTTGTTATTTTTTTCCCTTAAGTTGCTACAAGTTGCTACTCCTTTGGTTAAATGAAACAAACTAAACAGAAATGGCACAACTTGATATAATAAGAATTGAGTAAAGTAAAATACTACCTTTGAAGCAACGGCGCAAGTACTCTCCAGTTTCTGTATGCTCATCATGTTGAATTATTGTATCAATAGCATCATTTGTTCTCTCCAAAAGTGTTGTAAGGTCCATGTATTCAGCCTACCCAAGAAAACAAATTTATTATTTATTAAACACTAAAAATGTTTCTTTAATGTTTGTGATATTTCTCTTTCAACCTCCTCAAGAAATAAAATAACCTCAAGTCATTTTTATTTTCCTTTTTCTTTTGCAAACCATAAAATAAAATAGTTGAGTACACAAGCAAGTAAGCAAGAAACGAAGAAGAAGGAAGGTTACCTCGAAATTGGCTTTAGAGAAAATAATTTCCTCTGCCCTGAGCACAACAACGTGTAGCTTCTCTTGGTACTCTTTGTTCTTCTTAGTAGAAGACCCATGTATCTCATTGACAACCTTATTATTCTTCAACAATAAAAATAAGATTAAAGTGAGAAACAAAAGGAAGAAGCTTTTAGGAAGCACTGTAAATACCTTAGATTCCTTGCTATGTATCTCCTCAATAGCCTTTTGAGTTACCTGTTTTGTTTTAAAAGCCACAAAGGCATAATCCTTGTGTTCTCCGGTGCCCCTGTCTTTCATTAATCGCACCTGAAAATTAAAAATGAATATTTTTTACAATAATCCCAATTTTCCCCACTTGCAGAAAGGGACAGGTTTATAACATGATTAGAGCAATTCATTAAGGCTTGGACCTCAAGAATATCACCCATAGGTATTACCATAACTCGGGACCAAAGAAAAAAGAAAATCACAACAAAGAGCTTAAAAAATCTAGCGCTATCAAGTAATCACTGAAAACTTATTCCACGATCAGCATTGCGAATTATCAATTCAAGTATTCACAAACTAAAAGGAATAAAACGAGAAAGAGAGTTGGGGAAGTCGGAGGGGATGAACATAAGATCCAATACAAGGACGTTGAGAATTGAGATATCTAACTAGGCGAACCCTACTATAGCATTCAGAAATGGAAATGAAACGCGGATCTGAAAGTGAAAGAGATTGATCCAAAAATGGCAATGGCGACGGCAACAGAGAGAAACAAAAATGCAAAGTGCGAATGAGAGAGAAAGCAAATCGAATTACAAAAGGAGAAGTTCACCTTCGTCGTTGCGGTCATCGTCTTTCTTCACAAGCGGCTAAGCCATTACTAATCACTGGTGAGAATCTCTAAGAAGTGAGAAGAGATCTCTGTTGCAAGTTTGTAAATGAATCCGCACTGAAGAAGGAAAATCCAATTTTCGAGGTTGGCAAAGAAGGAGGAGATGGAAGATGCAGAAACCCTAGAGCAGAAACGTGAAAGGTTGGCACACAGAGAGAGAGGGAGAGTGAGAATACAGAGAGGTGCGAGAGACTAGAGGGAGATATATATTTAAAAATAATTGGAAATCTTTTAAGACGGTTTTGTAAAATCGTCACAAAACCGTCTTAGAATGACATTCTTCTAAGACACTTTTCGCTAAACCATCTTAGAATGATTGTATTTATTTACAAAAATGTCACCGCGTTTCGTTCTAAGACAGTTGTTTATCAACCGACTTAAAATCAGCGTCATAAAAACTAATTTTTCTAGTAGTGTATTAACCGAAGAGAGGCGAGATTTGTATTGTACCGTTGAAGACATGGCTCGATGTGTGACTGAGAGATACCATTGCTCAGAAGGAATCCATTTAAAGCGGGTAATAAACAGATAGTTAAGAAACATAGTTTTCAAAAATAGGGAAAACTCCAAAACAATGTTGTCCCCAACCATTTATAACACTATGAAGCCTTCAAGGAGGTCCACACTGTTAGAAAAATATTTATTTACGACGTTGATTTAACATCAGTTGATAAAAAATTGTCTTAGAAAGAAACGCGTTAACATTTTTGTAAATAAATACAACTATTCTAAGGAGATTTTGCGAAAACCGTCTTAGAAACTACAAACTAAGACGGTTTTGAGAAAACCGTCTTAGAAGGATGTCATAAAACTATCTTAGAAGATTTTATTCGACTGTTTCTAATGTCTCCCTCTACTCTCTCGCACCTCTCTATATTCTCACTCACGTCTTTCTTTCTTCAACCTCGCTTTTCTTCAAAATCCTATGATTTTTGTTTCTAAACCTCTTTCTTAAACTCAGACAAGCACCCTTTAGTCTTTGTCTCTAACCTTTTCCCTTTCCCTCTAACTAACCAAACCAAACCAAGCACTCCCTAACACCAACCATTTATGCATTTTGTGGCGGGGGTCAAACGAGCTCGTTGGACTGAGATCCGACCTTGCCAGCGCTGGAGGAACCGAAGAAAGGTTGAATCAATGAAACGTGAGTGAATCATAGAAAGAGGAAGGGATAAGGTGCAGCTTGTTTGTCCGGTGTGCCAAGATTTCAACATTGCGACACTGACGGTGGTAAACGCGCAAGTAATGGACAAGCTTGGACAGGCCGAATGAATCATTGCCGACATTCGAATCAGCGCTAACCGCCTCCTTGAAGCGCTCTTCGTCGCAGTGGAGCAGCCTCACCAAGGCATCAAGCCTCTACAAGTCTTCCTTAAAGAAGATGCTTGCATGCGTTAGTATCTTCAAGACCTTTGATCGCTTGGTAAGTGTGTTGTTCCCCTTTGTTATATGGCATTGTTTTTGTGATTAGCTCTGCGTGGTTTTTGGTTTAATAGGTAAGGAACTAGAAGAGTCTGGAGTTCTGAGTGAATTGGTTCGATTGCGGAAAGATTTTTGGGGCTTGCATAAGCCACTAGTTTGTCCAGATGGCGCTGTGGTCGCTTATGCGTGGACAACTTCCAGGACAAGCTGGTGCTTCTGCTGTTTTTAATTTCTCAATGGTTTTTTCACTAACTCAATTCTGTTTCCAATATTTTATTTAGTTTTATGCACACTCCCAAATTGTTTATCGTATCTTCATTTTTTCACAGCTGAAATAGACGTGGTATGTGATGAAGTACCGGCATTGTGATGGCAAGTTGGTACTCAAGGTCACCGATAATCGACAAGTACTAATTATTATTGTTGTTGTGTGTTTTAGGGTTGAATGCCATTTTCTTATGTGTTCAATTTGTTGAAATATTGAAATCAAGACAAGTCAATTCTATGTAGTTCTTTCCATGAAGAATGTGATAGATTTTAAGGGTAAATACTAAATAAAGATGAGTAGAACTGGTTCGAACATTCCAAGTTGTGGATAACCTCTGTGATGTTGTTTAACAGAGCCCTAATTACCTTTGCCACTCACTCTAATCTAATTGAGTTAAAGATGCCCATCAATGTGCTTATTATGTAACTTTCGCTTCTTTAGACTTTCAATTTACATATGCTGCTGCTGAGGAATTGTGCCATATAAATTTAGCATTGTGGAAAATGATTTTCATTAGTTTACAACTAATTACACAGGGCGAATAAATAAGGAGAACAAAACAAAATTTGTACTGCAATCTAATCATAAAAATCAGGAGCCATAATCTCCTTCGAATCTATATCTGCTAAAAAATGAAAAACAGTAATACAATTAATTGATCCTGTAAATTAAAATAAACCATTAATTCCAAGCCGTATATAAGTATCAATTAACTTTCTCTAGTTAATTAGATTCTCATTCCCGTCAAGTTTTTAATTTTGCATTCTCAATATTTTCTGTCTTCTATATTTTATAGGTATACTATCGTCACAGTTAGTGAAAAAAAAAATCCTTATCAATAATCGCAGTTATTTATGTCTTTCAATCTATTCTCAATTATTTAATTTTGGAAAATATTTTATTTTATATATTTAATGTTTATTTATAAAATTTGATGTTATTAAACTTATTTATACTTTGAATAATAAGGATACTGTGAACGCTAGTTATGAAAGAACAAGGAACAGTGCACCGTTAATAGCTAATGATTTACAGGCGGACTTTTTTTCCAGCTACTGGTCTTAAGATAGGAGAATATAAGGTAAGTTATGATACTGAATAATGCAGAAATAATTAGAGTTTTATTAAATACAATACTTAATTCTTTATGTTTAAAATTAAATATTAATAATTTTTAAAAAAATATCAATTCTACTGATTATCTCCGGGAAGCTTTGACTGTGTTCATATCTTAAATATATCATCCAGCAGGCCCTGACCACACCTTTCAACTCTTTTTGGTGATTTTTAGCTAGTGTAAGTCATGTGCGTGGACATGGATTTGTGTTTACTTGTGTGCATGATTTCAGCCTACAGCCTCTGGATATTGCCAATTTGGACTTGTGGTATATGCTACTGAGAATGAAAGCATGTCCTCATCATACGAAGGTTATGATGATCCAAAAATAACTGAAAAGCAGACATGGTAATGCTATCTTATTATTTGTTTTGTTGATTATTTTATGAATTTAAATTTACTTTCTAAGTTTCTAGTGTTAGCTATAATAGGCATTTATAGTACAACAAATACTAATCAGATAGAGAACCTTTGTGGGGAGGGGATAGGATTCCCTTTAGTGTGTGCTAGCTGCCTTGCTTGTTTCTCTCTGCATAGCTGTACCTGAAACACATCAAATACTTGACAAACATGCAAAGAAGGTTCATGTAAATTTTTGGCAAATTCAACAAACTCTATAAAGTCTTGGTTTTGACTATAATCTGAGCCTCCTTTCTCACTGTAAGCTCCTCCTCTCGTCTTTCTTTTTATTTCATCTACTTTTTTCTTTTGTCTCTCTACATCACTAATCTGGATTGTTCGGGGCTGGCCGATAGATTCTGTTACAAAGGGTACCAAACAACCCTCAAGCTTGAAGATGTGCCTTCAGTTCCTATTGATTTCAGAGCAGAGAAAATGTCGGAGCTTTTCCATAGCAGTTGGCCAAAGCCAGAGGAAAACAGCAAGCACCCCGTTGGACTAATCTTGTTCAGATGCTTCTGGAAGCACATAGCCTTCACTGGTTTCCTTGCAATTATAAGGCTTGGAGTTATGTACATTGGTCCAATGCTTATTCAGAGTTTCGTTGATTTCACTTTATGAAAAGGCAGCACCTCCTGGGAAGGCCTTGTTCTGATACTGATCCTGTATTTGGCAAAACCAACCGAAGTCCTCTCTGTGCACCAATTCAATTTCCACTCTCAGAAGCTCGGCATGCTCATTCACTGGTAATTTGTATTAATAGAGGTTCATATAATTTGGTCCAGTTGGGGAAGACGTAACATTTTTTGGCATTTGAAGCTGGACGTGATTTATTTGTGGAGCAAAGTTAACATCTTTTACCAGTTTTGAAGTTGGATGTTATTCATTTCACCGAAATGCTGGGCCTGAAGATTTGGTTGCTAGGGAATCTATGCTTGCTAAAATCACAAAGAATCCTGGAGAATATAGTGAACCGTTCTTGAAGGAATTCAAGATATTTCATCAAGAACTCAAAGACTTCTTCAATGCTAGCAGGTTTGACATGACTATCACAAACATGACTCAGTATCCCTTGTAATCATATGTAAAAGTTTTTGGTTCTTCTTCACATCAATTTCTCTTATTATAATTTAAACATTATTTTGTTTTCTATTGGAAACTCCCTACATGATCATAGCCCAATCATTTGAATACACAATTCTTCATTTTGTATTTTTGTAAACCAATAGACTGATCATGGAACTTCATGCATTTGAATATCACTGACTATAAAATTTTCATTTTGAAGTAATCATATATTTCCATATGTCAGAAAATCAACTGGTTGGACACTATGTAATAGTTTCTCCTTTTAGGAGGTTCCATGTTCTATCCTATTGGAAGCAACTTGCTGAAGGGGCTCCAATAAGAAATGGTGGCCCAATGCATTAATCCCATGCATTATGGAATGTGGGGAGTGTCACGCACTCCACATGTAAAAAGGCTTCTTTCAGGACTAGAACTTGTAGGCTGTGACTACCAAGGTCACAAGACAGCAACCTTCTTGTGCCAAGGCTTACCATCTCTTGTGAAGCCTCCAGGGGGGAGCTAACAATAAAGTATACCAAATTTCAAGGATATACTTAAATCTTTTGAACTTGTATCTAACTAGTACCGGAAAATCTCTGTCCAAAAAACAACTGGAAAATCACGATTTGATGGTTTCACATATGGCTTTGTCATGTTGCAGTCTTGCTAAACAGCTAGAATCAATTCATGAATCTATGGATAAATATGGCATTTCAGCAATTAATTCATTCTTGGAGTGCAAAAAGGTGAATTTACTTTTTCTGATTCTCTTGTATCTATATTTCTTTATTTGATTTCAAGGTTTGACACTGGAATAAACTAATTGGAATATGATGTTAGATAACCCATGGTGGAACAATTAGTTAGTGAGTTAGTTTCCTATTAAAGAGATTTAGGGAAAAGAGAGAAAGAGGGAGAGAGAGGAAAGTGTTTTTGTAAGAATCCTGAGCATTACATGGGTATTTGTAAATATAACTGTGCAAAAAAAAAATTAAGAGAAGGTTGGTTTAAAGGATATCAAATTATTTTTCTTGATCATAAACTAAAACAAAATATAAATGTTTGAAACCCGTGACTTTTGAAAAAACTTAAAAGTTAGTTTGATTAATATAATAATATTTTAATGGTAATTTACAAACAACCCAATATGCTTAATGTTGTTGATAGGAGAAAATTTGGTACTGATGAAAAAAATTAAGAAACAGGAAAATATCCTATGATTGAATACCTAATTAAAGAGGAAAAATATATTGATTTTATTAAATTTAAAAGTTTGAAAGACGTGTCGAAATACTTCTCCACTAATTATAGATGTAGAATAAGAATAACAAATAATTTATGCTGCTCAGATTCAGTATGAAGGTGATATATTGTGGCTATCAAGCTATAGCTTGGATAAGAACTTTCTTCTTTTCTTGTGTGTGTGTGGTGGGGGGCGAGCACTGTTGCATTCATCCTTTTCATTTGATTTTGGTACTCAGTTGTTCTGATAAAAGAGTTGAGAGAACTTGAGAGAGAAGAGGAGATTGAGATTGAGAAAACCAATATTATTCAACCCAACTGTAAACTGATTACAAAGTTGTATATATAGTTGGATAACTGCCTACTAACTTAACTGTCAACTAACCTAAGTTTGTTGACAGCTGTTACAAAGATGTTAGGCACTAACTGACTAAACTATCAACTGATAATAGACTAACTACTAACTACATCAGTTAGAATATCAGTTAACTGACAAACAAAAAGAAACACTGCGAGTAATGTATACTCTCTTATATCTGATAATGGTATCTACTGATGAAGGATAATCTTTTATGCTTTTTCCAGAATATGGATGCTGCCACAGAAGAAGTAAAACTTTTATTTTAAAACAATGGAATCTTTAAATGTTATGAGAGAAACTATTGTAAAGGGACTTGAAAGTGGCCTCAGGAATGATGCTCCAGATTCTGCAATAGCTATGTGTCAAAAGGTGACACAAATTTTATTCAATTATTTAGCCACACCTTGAGTCTGGTTAGCTTTTTAAAAAATGCCCGAACATATTTTGATTCTCATTTTTTGGAAAGTACAGTGGCATCTCTGTGAGATTGGGCTTGAGGATTACTCATTTGTTCTTTTAAGTAGGTTTTTGTCATACCTTTTTCCTAATTTACTCCTTGTACAATTGTAACATACTCAGTAGTTGAATGCATTCTTGTGAAATATATTAAGGACACATGTTGCAAAAAACATGGGGTACTTGCTAACTATTTATACGTACAGTGGACAAACGGGGTATCTGTCTTGGAGGCACTTTTGTTGGGTTCATTTTGGATAGTGGACACACGGGGGGTGTTATGTTTGTATTTGTTGAAATTCAGATGTATTTGGATAGAGGGGAGTCATGCATCTCTTCCTGTTTGCAGGATAGCTGTATAAATTAAGATGCTTGATGGGAATCTATACATGTTTAGTTTCAGTGTATGATTTATTTGTAGCTGGATGTGATTTATTTGTGGAGCAAAGTTAACATCTTTTTCTATAATTATATTGTTGTCTCTACATATATTATATTATAATAAGTCCTCATGGTTCATGATGAAGAAGTCTGTATATAAAAATACTGCATGCATGTATTTTTACATTATGAAAAAATACTGCCAACGCCTTATGTTTGATGGCATGTCTTGAAATTAAATTATGACCAGGCCTTACTTAAAGTTAGGTGTAGCTTTCAAGTGTCGATCACAAATGTTAAATTGAAAATTTTAGTTTTGCAAATTTGAGTCTAGTTTATCTATTCTGGATAAATGTACCAAGTTACTTGTTTCAGGGAATAGAAAAGAAGACTACGAAGTTGAAAGGAAGTGAGAAGGTTGTAGTTGTACGGCATGAAGCTGGTCATGCTGTAGTAGGTACTACAGTTGCAAACCTTGTTGCATTTCACTTAATTGACGATAATTTTGTGGTATGATTTTGTAGAGGAAGCATATGAGGTAGTGATCTGGTTATAGAACTTTCTTTTAAGTTTTAAGATTTCTTTTTTCACCAAATCAATTATGAATTTTATTGAGTCACAAGATATGATCATGTTGGGAAGAGAGACAATTTTTATCAAATATTATTTGTAAACTCTACAAACAATTAAAGCAATTCTTTTCAGTGAAATTATAATGAGGTTTTATTTGATAACAAAATATTGTAGTGGGTTTTTTTTATTTAAAAAAAACATTCTAACATGATTTTTGAATTCTCATTTTAAATTTTAAGATGATTTTTCAAATGATCGTCTTAGATTGTAGACATTCTAAGAAGACTTTTTCAAAAATCATCTTAAAATTTTTATTTTTTTAAAAAAAAACACATTTTAAAATGGTTTTCAATGAAAATCATCTTAAAATGTTATAAGACGATTATTTGTCTGAAGATCGTCATAAAATGATAACTTTTATAAGATAATTTTTTAAGGATTGTTGTAGAAAACATTCACTTTCCACTATGCTGAATACAAAGATGGTTTAAAATCTTTTTTGGATGTGTTGAAAAACCGTCATGGAATGTTGTTTTTCCAATAGTGCTAGGATTTCATTTGGATCAGCATCTAGATTTGCAATAAATTATGTACATAGTGCCTCTTCTTTAAAATCTTGAGAATTTGGTGGCTATTCAACAAAAAATTATTAGATGATCTTGTATCATCATATATTTTTTGTTCAAGTCAATTTCTATGTGGTACATATTAAAGTTTTTAAAATTAAGAAAAAATAATTAATTACCATACTTATGTTTGATTGTGCTGTAAATGAATAAATTGAAATGTGGATTGAATTTCAATTAATTGCCATGTATAGTTTTTTATTATTCATTCATTTTTTACTACAACTAAAATTTTCTTGGCCCATAATTGTAGCAAATCAACCCAAATAATATTTTAATTTCCATCAAATACTAATTAAATAAAATGAAACATCATTTCAATAAATAAAGGGATCCAACTATATTGGTTAAGTAGTGTACATGAGGTAGCTAATGTAGACCTCCTCATACTTGAGTTCAATTGATAAAAAAAAATCCTGCAAAATGCATTCTTAAACATACTCGTATATCAGCTCGTACCTAAAACAATACGATACAATTTATGAAATAAAATTAGAAAATAAAAATAAAAAATCCAAACATATAAGAATGTTCTCAACCATATGATACATCAACTCCACTCTATCTCCTCCGTATATGCTAACACATTTTCGTTTCAATGATTTATAGCATGTTTGCAAGCTAAGTTTATGAAAGTATCTCAAGTTTTTTGGAAGATTGAGTTTTCTGACAAAAAATTACTCTTAAAGATATTCTTAAAAAATAACAAATCATGATCTAAAACTAATCCTGAACATATTTTTCGTAAAACTCTCACCAGAAATCCAAATATATTCCTATATTCTTTGACGATCATGATGATATGTCCTTGGAAAAAATATAGATCTCAGTATACATAATAAGTTTCATCATTTTTTTTTATAAATTCAAGTTTTGCCAAGGAAACACTTTTTGGTTCATTTTGTTTGGATAAATTTTTCCAAAATCACTTAAGAAAGAAAATAAGAAGAAACTGAAATGACTTCTCAATAAACTGAAATAAGCTTCTACAAAATTACTTATACTTAAGCTAATTTTATCTTATAGAAAATATTTAAAAAAAATTATCTTATGCATCGGAACTAACTAACAGGATAAGATACATAATTTTATAATATCATTCAATTATAATTCAATATATATGATAAATTTATTCACTTTTACGGAACTACCTTAAAAGTCTTATAAACAGTCATGTGTGACTAAGTAACAACACCCTGTCTAGAATCTTAAGCTATTTTCTAATCATCGATCCTAATTCAGAAAGGAAAAAAGCCATGGAGGTCCTTCCTGTATTATTATTTTGGACTGTTCGGTGGTCCTTCCTAACTGGAGCATCCCGTATTATTATTTTGGACTGTTCCGGTGGTCCTTCCTGCCATTAATGATGCATGGATGCCGTGGTTCAGGTTTAGGAGATGATGGCCCATTTTTATTTTACTTTCTATTTTTATAAAAAAAATTATTCAAAGATGATACTCAAACTACGTATATTTTACCACCAAACACGCAGAAGATCAATTAATGTGAGATTAATTTTCTCAGCTTAATCAGAAATCTCTGGATTGAATTTGATATATGCAATTACATAAAATATTCAGAAGAAAATTTTTGGTTTATATAAAAATCTTATCCAACTTAAAAACAAGATTGTTTCTTTGCTAGAAAATTACATACATTTCATAACAGTATCAAAAAGCACGTGTAGAACTGAAAATAAGATAGCATATGTTCAAGACAGTATAGCTATAGCAGTCAAAGAAAAGAGAAAAGAGAAAAGATTCATGTATGTATGTGTATATATTCGTTTGGGGTTTTCCTTGTATGGTCGAAATGCTGTGGACGGTGGCACTCCGAAAACTCTATTACTGTCGCTGTCGATGGTGGTCTATATTGCTGACTTGAGACACATAGAGGTTTCTTTAAAGGTTGCTTCCTGTGTGGTTTGGGTTGTGTTTTGTAGCAGATGATCATATACAATATAATCATATGTTTCGAGAAAATGCTCCATATGGTTAGAATCACTAATTAATTAAATGGGTTGCTTCCTAGCCGCAACGCAAACATATCATTTGGTTTGGTGAAATGAAGGACGGTGGAAGGTTTGAATTGAAGTAGTTTTCAGCGTGTTGTGATGGATTTGGACGGGGCTTGGCCGTGCTTGAAAAAAGGAGGCTGATGGTGAAAGCAAGGAAAGATAATGGGTCAAAATTATGTGAGAAGACTAGGTAAGCCAGAGAATATAATAGTCTAACTCCGAATTAAAGATTGTGAAGATTAAAATTAACATTATTTAATGTTTTAATATAAAATAAAATAAAAAGGATTTTTCAATGCCTTTATTATATATGCAATTTGAAAAAAGAGAGAATGAATAAAAATAAGAGTAAATTACATACTTTTCTCCCTTAAAAGATGCAAATAATACATTGCAATCCCCATTTGATCTCTTATATTAAAAATTATACCCCCTTTCTTGACATATTCAAATACATGACATTTTATTTTAATATATTTATATTTGTTACAGGCGGAGGAGGAGAGTGTCACATGCACACAGTTCAAGTGTAAAGTATTTTATGCTTTCCTTTCTTGTATTAAAATATACACTCTCCTTCATAGTAATATATATATATATATATATATATATTTTTTTTTTTTTAAATTCTCCGTTAGGTTGAAATTTTCTTTCACATATGTAAAATTTCATATTAATTCGAAATTATTTGTTATTTTGTTTATATAAATTAAAATTGACATAATATAAAATTTTTAAAATATACTAAAATATGAATATATGAATCATTTGATTACCTTCTTGTTGTTGTTCATTTTTGATAAAATTTGACCCAAATAATCTTGGTAATATATAAATATAATTCAATGGATCAATAAAAATTATATTTTATATCAAGTTATAAAAATGGTGCAGTAGTTGTCAAAATTATACCGATGTAATTTGATCTTTTCTCATCTATCTATATATATATATATATATATATATATATATATATATATATGTATATATATATATATATATATATATATATATATGTATGTATGTATGTATGTATGTATGTAAAATAGAATTAAAAACAATTCTTAAGATAATATTTAATTGTTGTTATTAACATATTAAATATATAAATATTTAAATTAAATGATATTTTTTATATAGTATGGATTATTATGTTTATTGCATATACTATAAAACTAATTTAAATAATATCTTCAAATATTATCTTTATTAAATATAATAAATTATTAAATTTAATAAATGTAAGATAATATATGTATATTAAACATACAATTTTTAAATGAATATATTTATGTAAAAATTTATTATTACATAAAATGTAATTATTATAAAATTTTTGTGTTTATATAAATAAATAATTGTTTTTGTGTGTGCACACACACATTAAAATTTATTTTTTATTGTTTTTTTTTAAATTAATTTATGAAACAGTTGATAGTGTATAGGATATATTGGTAATAAATATTTTTTGTAACCGAAGTTGGTGGAACTTTAACAGAAGATTAAAAAAACAAAGGAAGAAAAATAAAATAAAGTGTCATGTATTTGAATTTGTCAGGAGAAGAAAATATAGTGTAATATTAGCACCTATAAGATAAAAGGAGATATTCTTTTTTATCCTCACACTATGTTAATAATCATCCATATATAAGCTATTTTTTAGCTCAAGATATAATTATAATTATGGTTATAATTAAAGTATTTTTGCAATATGCCCAAAATTTTTACATGCAAGTTTTAGTATATTCTCCTGTCCCGTACCCCCAATACCCCCAACCAATAACATAGTACCTATGCTTGCTCCGTCCCCGTTTCCCGATTCTCGTGAAGATCTGTGCAGATTCCGTTTTACATTAAAAAATGTCAAATTATAAAAAAATATAATTTTTTTTATCTCAATTTTTCAACAATAATAAATTTAAGGTTTAATTCTAAGTTTAAAGCATGACTAAAAATATCAAAATAAATCAATAATAATAGTAATAAAATCACACAAGCATAAAAGTATCCAAGAAATATCCAAGTACACATTAATGTTACAATATTACACAATAAAAACAATAAAACTAGTATAAAATTACAAGTCTTCATACAATAAATTAACATCATGATACTGAATCAAGTCTTCATACTTCCATTCAAGTGCAATGAAACATCTTCAACATCAAACCTACACAATGAAACATGTAAATATGTGTTTAGAAAATATAAAAAAGTCATGAATTAATATAATAAAATTTTCATACCGTTGGCGTTGTTGTGTCTGCATCGTCAACTATTGAGCAAAATTTCATCTTTGATTTTAAGGAACCTAATGACACAATTATACAATCATTAAAATAAATTAATTGCTTAGAAGAAAAATTTACAAGTAAAATTAAATTTATTACCTTCAATCTCATTACACAACCAATCTTGAGAATACATCAATGCCTTAACAGTGTCTTCATTTACTTTGCTACGACATGGAGTCAAAAACTGTCCACCAACGCTAAATGCAAACTCTGAAGCAACCGTTGAGATAGGAATAGCTAGAAAGTCTTTAGCAAACCTTTGTAAAGTAGGATACTTGACTCCAATGTTTTTCAAATATCCCAAAATGTCAAAGTTACTAATATTTGATTGATTAAACAATACAGGCTCCTCCAAGTATGAATCCAATTCAGATTTAACACAATCACCAGAAGAAGTTTCTTCAACATATTTTGAACGAAGTCTGAATGTTTGATGCGGCGTTTTAGGGTTTGGGTAATGTTTGTGTCTTTATGACTTATGTGATATTAATTATATATATGATAATTTTATTTTGTATTTTTTTTACTAGTAAAATATTATATTAACCCTTATATTTATGTTATACATATTATAAGTTATGAGTGTATATAAGTAAAATTTTATATACGCGGGGATATAGGGACCCTACGGGGCGGGGAGCATAGTCTCCTTTGTTTAGGTTCACTAAGCATTAATAAAATCAATTAATTCAGACTCAACAATGTGTGTTGCACTAAAAAGAAAAAATGTATGTTATTAGATGTCAATGTAAATATATTTTATATTATTAGTGTATGATTATTAAACTTTATATTATTAGTAGTATTTTTACAATATTGAAATATAAATTTTAAATCAGTTATTAAAGAATTGATTTAGAGAATATTTTCTAAATTAGTTTTAATGGAATCAATTTTTTTTATCGGTTCACTAACAACCAATTTAGAAATCTATTGTTTACAATGAGGAGCAGTTTTATTATGACAATTCAAGGGAAATCTCTCAAAAAAATGCCATTGATTTTTCTAATAAAAGGTTATATGTTATTCTCCAACGAAAAAGAATAAATATTAGGGAAGAAATTGTGTAATCAAAGTTTTATATTTATGATACCCTTCTTTCTCATCGAAGCTACTTGAATTGCACAAAAAGATGAAATACATGCAATAATTTGAATAAAAATAATTAACTTTCTTATTTTTTTTTTTACATTTCAATTATGCTTATTATTTATCTTATTTGGTTACTTTGTTTTGTTTTATTATATTAACATGCATTTGAAGAATTCTCACTTGTTAAAAAAAAAAACCTCATCATGACTGGCTCATCATCACCAATATTCTTAGATACACTATCTCTCATTTTAGCTTTGTTTTTAGTGATTGTAATAGGAAAATTGCACTCGTATTTTGGTCTACGAGATGCACTATACACAATAATGAAATGTAGTTTTGTGTTAGTTCTTTAAGTGCTTCTATTTTATTCTGTCTTCAATGTTGATTCCCTATCCTGTTTTTTAGGAAAATTAATTGGTTCTCAATCCTTATTGTATGTAAGGAAGAATTTGTAGTTGAAATGCTTATTTAAGAAAAAAAATTCTTACATAAGTTATGGTCACAATTAATCCACAAAGTCGAGTTTTTAAATCAGGTTATTCAGAACAAATATAGAAAGTTACTATCTAGATTGATTTTAAAATCTATTTAAGCACTATTAGAAAATACACTTTCTATACAAACCGATGTTAATGTAATATATTAACATCGGTTTTCTAGAAAAACCGATGTTAATTAATATATTAACATCGGTTTTCATGTATAACCGATGTGAACGTCCATCATCTATACATTTCTTTTGTTGTAGTTAGTTATATATAACATTGGTTATTTATAAATAACCGATGTTAACGTTTGTATATTAACATCGGTTATTTATAAATAACCGATGTTAAGGTGCATGTTGACATCGATTTTTTTAAATAATCGATGTTATTTACTATATTAATATCGGTTTTTGTTAATAACCGATATTGTTTTCAAGTTTTTTTTTATATAAACATTCTGTTTTTACAATAAACCCAAAATTGTACCTTTAAAATGCAATTTCAGACCCAATTCACAGCAAATAAATATTTTATTCTTCTTTCAAGCAGTTTTAATCACAATAAACATTGAATAGTTGATTTATTATGAACAACTATCAACAAATGAATTCAATGTTCAAATTACATAGGAAATGTAAAAAATGTTAAACCAAAGTAAACTAAGCTAAACTTAATGTCCCTAAATCCTAGCTCTGATCTCTAACTCGGAGATAATATTGTGCCCACTGGATCCGCAAGGCCTTTAATCTCTCTGGCTCTAATGGTCTAGGATTGTTAAAATAATGCATCATGAAATAAATGATAATAAGTTAATAATGTAATACAAATAATAAAAAAACCGAATTTGTTTGAAATAAACGTACTGTTTCCCAATTATTCCTGAAACTTCTTAAAATGATGGTGGACATCCAGTGCATGACATAATAGTCGCACTCAGTACTTGCATTTTGTCTGTTACACTAAATACATAATGAAATTTGGATATTAATTAAACAATTAGTGTACAGACACATAAGAAGTATATATAAGTGGAAGTTTTATGTAAATGGTGTACCTTGACGACAATCCACCTAGTAGGAGCCTTTAATTTAGGCTATGAAGCATCATCAAAACCTTTTAAAGCACTATTCCAAGCGTGTAACAATTAAAAAGTGGTGTTGTTGAGGTATTTGAATGCAAATGCATTGAAAAGAACACTGACCTGTTAATTATCCCCTTAAGGTAGTTGTCTGACCTGTTATGCAATGAACAAAACCAGACAACTAGGTGTTCCTTGGGCATAATGACCACCATCTGCTAGTGTCTGTTGCAGTGGGAATGAATATGGGTTAGTATATTAGTAAACATTAATTAAATTCAATTATTTTGTGTGACTTACCCATTCAGGTAGGCTCCAAGGTAGACATCGCGTTTTGAACTCTGCATCAAACTCTTTATGTAACTTTCAGTCTCAAACTGTGATTGCCTAAACCTCTGAATGGACTGTGGCTCGAGGAATCCATAGATATCAGAATTCTCCACTCGCATACTTGTTTCAGTTATATGCCTGTTTATGTTAAGTCAAAGTTAAATATTTATGAATTGAAAGCAATAACTTAGGTAATTAAAAATAATCTAAAATGACTTACAGAATCCACAACTGTAACACTGATATGCTGAGACATTGACCACCGTGTGCGATTTCCGAGAGGTCTTTGAGCTTTATGTAGAGCGGGAAGTCTGGATTAAAGACCCCGAACATGGTGGCATCCCATGTAACCTGGTAAGGCCTCAAGAAAGGCTCTGAGATGGTCAATGTCATCAGATAAAGCAGATCATCGACCTCCGGATCCGGCTTTTGAGGTGGTTTTGCCGGAGACACAGCTGCATGTTCATGAAACAAAGTTAAATGGCCTAATTTGAGGCACGATGAATGAATTAATTCAAAGAGAAGAAACATATAGTAAGAGTAAAGTACCTGTTGTGATAAAGACTTGACCAGATGTGTCGAACAAGCAAGGAAGGTGTGAATTGTCTGCCCCACTAAGGAAACCTCATTAGTGGGTACAGGAACTGGAGCATCTGGATCTTTAACCTCCTTCACACCCACCTTTACTTGGCCAGGCAACAAAGGAGTGTTATGAACAACAATGGATCCCTCATAAACTCTCCCCAAGACAACCAGGCGGGTAGGATTTGCTTCGATGTACAAGCCGCGCCTATCTGAGTCACCCGTCTTAGGATCGTTTCCTAAGGGATCAACACAACTCCCCTTTGTTCTTACTCGAGGACCTGAGGGACCAACTAGAGGCTCCGGAGGTAGTGCAAGTCCCTGAGATTGCATCTGGCTGAACGATGCCATGAGCTGCCGAGTCACTTTTTCTGTGATCGACTCCTCTAGCTGGTCCCTGATTTGCTGGGTCAACTGCTGCAATTCTTCAGGAGGCAACGAGGAAGAGCTGTGGGACGTCTGTGGAGCTGATCCGAAGTATTGCTTGATGGTGACACCAACTCCAGCAGCACAGACACGTCCAGGATGCTATGGACGACCAATAGCAGCGGTGAGAACATCCTGACGTCCATGGGGGATGAAGGATCCCTGTGTCGCTTGCTCCTCAAAGAAATCCTGCACAGAAAAGACACAATTGTACATGGCATTCACACAATATTGAAATATAATTCTAATGGTTAGTTCAAAATGACTTACGATTTTTTCAACGATTTCCTTTGCGACCTCAGTCTTCATCTCCCTTGTTTTCTTCATGCGGGCCATCTTCCACTTTACGTGGCATCTGACAGGGGATGGAGGGTCGATGACGCCATCAACACTTCCTAACTGTGCAGCTTCCTCCAGCTTCTTCTTGGTCTTCTCAACCAGGAGCTTCTGCTCCAAATATTTATAACCCCCACGAGACAAAACGTGGGGGGCAGTGTTCTGTTTCTGGATGGCCTGTGCCTTTTTCCGCACATCCTGCAAAAATAAAACAATAATCTTTCAAATTGCTAGAATGAAGTATAACAAGTTAATGTTTTTTGAAAAACAACTTAAATGGTAAGGTACATACCTCCCATGAAGGGTCTCTGCGAGTCTGGCAAAACTGGGCCCATTTTTCCTTGCTTATGTCGTATTTCTCACAGACAGTGTCGTCCACACCGTCCTGATCGGCTACAAGGGCCCATTTCCTCACGAGGTCTGATTTAAACTGCCTCCATCTCTCGCCGACAGTCTAAAGCAACTTCTTTTTCGTCTTACTGTGAGAAGCCTCTGGGATTTCAAATTCCAACTGACAATAACAAATAAGGTTTATTTGTTACAATAATGTATCATTTGGCTATTAATTAAACAACATCAAATAAGAAAAGATAAATACCTGAATATCCTCCCAAATCAAGTCCTTTTGAGCAGTAGGGACCTCCTTCCAGTTCTCGTACGTGACATCTACCTTATCACGCGCCACAATCCCCAAATATGTTCTTAATTTCTTCCTGTGGGGATCGTCGGCCTTGCCGGTAGTAGGATCAACATGGACCACTGGTCTGGCAGCACTAGGTGGTCTGGTAGCCAAGGATCGTAGACGTGAGGCTTTGCGTGTCCGCTTCACGGCAAACGGCAAAGTTGATGCGTCTGAAGGAGGAGGAGGAGGAGGTGAGGCAGGTGGAGAAGTCATGATCCTTTATACATCATCAAAATGTAAATTTCGATTACAGACAAATATCAACATCAACAGTTCTTTATGTAACTAAATTGGAAATCTGGGTTTCGAGGGTGCTTATGCTTTATTATTGTAGTTGGGTATGTGTCTTCTTTTGTGAATATCTTAGAGGTTTGACAGATTCATTTTATCTGTGATTCATTGTTATCTGAGGCTTTTGGATTGGAGAGGGATGGTCTCTCGCTCTATGTGTGTGTGTGTGTGTGTCTCTCTCTCTCTTTCTCTGTGTGTGTGTGTCTCTGTGTGTTTACTTACATTTTTAGTAAAACAAAAGCTCAACTAATAATTGGGAGAAGTACACGCCTTTGCCTACTTCAATTTATTTTGTGATGATATAGGAGTAAAGAACCATATTATGCTCCTCACTATAATGAAATGACAAAGAAAGAACATATCAATTCTTTAAATAACAAGATGCATGATGTTAGGGGTCAAGTAGTCTAAAGGCCCAATTTAAGCAACAGGAAATGGGTAGTACAAATCAATTGTGTCAACTAAGATTTGGCAAGAATATACTACAAAGGATGGGAAGGGAAAACAGTGAAGGTGACTCACAATTCACAGGTAACTAATGGAAAAGAGGTCTTGTATAAGACCCTTATAGGGAGGGAGGGAGGGAGAGGCTGCTTTGTGACTCTATTTCTGCATCTTAAGGCTGTAAGCTAGGAATAGGTGCAACTTCACCATCATCTACACTTTTAGTAAGTATCGGCCAAGTTGTTGACTGTGAGGCTGTGGAAAAGATAGAGCTTTTCTTTTGTACAAATAATTTGTATTACTTTATGGATCATTAGTAATTAATTTTTATTAACTTGCTGATAATCAGGTAGACTTTCTTTAATCTATTGTACATCTAATTTGATATTATCTAACAGTTCCTAATGCATGCTCCAAGGGTAGCTCTTGTTTAACATGGTCCATCATAAGCAGAGCCTGATAATGAAATGTTACTACCAAGTATCTTAATCAAATAAATAGAAGATTTATATTGAAAACCACACTAAAAGTGCATTAGTATACTATCTTACAAAACCTTTTTTCTTTTTTAATTCTTTAAGCCATTGGTTAGTATTCTCCAACCTTTTATTACAGTTATGGAACAAGCAATGGCCATTTCTCTAATTACATTGTTTCTTTCTTCTCTAATTTTTGGTTCAAAATAGGTACATTAAAAATACCCTTTTCATTCTATTAGTAAGACACAAAAGATAAGTGTCACTCTTCATAGTTCATAGCAAACCATTTAAAAGCTATTTTCCAAAGTTTCAATTATCTTTTTAATCAATAGTTGTTAGGTTGTTAGTGATAGAGATTCGAACATGTAATCTTGAATGTGTGTGCCTTTTGTTTCAGTGGCATTGAGACAGTTATCTTAAGTTGGTGATTTCACAAAAGCCTCTCCCAGGAATCCTATTATCATCATAACCCTACCTGATTTTTGTGTTAAATACACTCAATACTTTGACTATCCCAGCCCACTGTAATATAGGAGTGGTGAATTATGCCTGCTTTCACTCCCTCTTTAGTAAACCACCCATAAATAACAAGACAAGGTTATAAATAAATTTTGCAACAGGTAAAGATATAATTTTAAACAATAAGAGAAAGTGTAGCTGTCACTTACTTGCTTTGGTGAGCTCTCTTTCTCCAAAAAACAATTGATGAGATCCACTGAATACACAAACATGAAATGGCATAAGTTCCATTTTCAAAGCTTTCATCAAATATATGCATGTTTTCAATAATGCAATTAGTAAACCAATCACACAAACCAATCATATAATAACCAATCACATATGATTGGTTTGTGTACACTCTATTTAGTTTCAATGTTTTATTCTAAATTGAAATCTAGTATTGATTTGCTCCATTTTATGGACTGATATTAAATAGTTCAGAGAAGACACGAGCGGCAGGGAGTATGTAACGCCCTTCTTCACATTGATGTATGTTTTGTTTAGATTGAGGTTTGGTGCAGCTCGGGACTATATATAAATGTGGATTAAATATTAATCAATCTGAATAACGTGTATGAATTATGTAAATGAATCTAGCAAAATCAAATATATAAATAGAAAATTACATTAGACGATGTTAATTAATTCTCCTTCATCATGATCATTACGATTAGCGTGAACATCGTCAGCTTCTTCTTCTCCGACAATGTTAGGAGTGATTTGTGCGGTCAAAGGGCTAACATAGGTGTCCATGTATGAATCATCATCTTCTACATTAACACCAATTGTTTTGCCCTGTAGAACCACGCACCACCTTTCATCAAAAGGGTCTTGCACGTAAAATACTTGTCTAGTTTGTTCTGCCATGATGAAAGGGTCATTGTGGTAACCAAGTTTCTTTAGGTCTACCAACGTAAATCCTATATCATCGGTGTGCATACCGGTGTTGTTATCAACCCATTTACTTTTGAAAACACATACAGTAAATTTCACATAGTTAAGCTCCCAAATTTCATCAATGAACCCAAAGTAAGGGATGGAAGCTACACAGGGATTGGCGTCATGCACACTTGCGAAGTGTTAAGATTCAGCCCTTAGGGTGACCCCGCTGTTCTGCATTGTACTTTTGTCGTCTTGTGCTTTTGTGTAAAATGAATACTTGTTTATGTCGTATCCTTGCCAAGTTATAACATTTCTTTTAGGCCCATCTGCTAGCTTTCTTAATGTTTCTGAAGCATTTTCATCTGCAAAGATTGTATCTTTAAACCAATCACAGAAAGTCCTGTTATGCTTTTTCAACACCCAATTCTTTGACATTTTTGGATTATTCTGTTTGACTAAAGCTTCATGCTTAAGTAAGTATGGAAAAACTTCATTACTGTTTTTCAAGACATACAAGTGAGCTTGTAACAAATCTTCTAGATTTGGAGTGATCACATGCAGTCCTCTTGAACCCTTACCACCCACTCTGTCATCATGCCGAGACTCAGGAAGGCCAACAGGTTTAGCCTTCTCAATGTATTCTGAACAAAATTCAATGGCTTCTTCTGTAATGTACCTCTCAACAATAGATGCTTCTGGACGATATAGATTCTTTGTATACCCTTTTAAGATCTTCATGTATCGCTCAACCAGGTACATCCACCGCAAATAAACAGGACCACAACATTTGATTTCTCTAACCAGATGCACAATCAAGTGAATCATGATGTCAAAGAAAGCAAGGGGAAAATACATCTCCAACTAGCACAGTATAATTGCGGCCTCATTTTCCAGCTCATCAAACTTCACAGGATCAACGACTTTGCTACATATGGCATGGAAGAAAAAGCACAAGCGAGTTATGGCTAACCTGAATTTGTTTGGCAAGATGTCTCGTATAGCCACGGCTAACAATTGTTGCATGAACATGTGACAATCGTCAGACTTTAACCCTACAAGCTTAAGCTCCTTCAACTGCACAAGGCTTTTAATATTTGAAGAGTATCCTTATGGTACCTTCACCCGATGAAGACACTGACAAAAATTTATCTTCTCCTTTTCGGACAAAGTATGACAAGCTGGGGGCAAGTAAATTTTCTTCCCATCAGACCTTGGATGCAACTGTGATCGTATCCCCATATCAGCTAGATCTTGACGGGTATTCAAGTCATCCTTCGTCTTGCCTTGAATGTTAAGGAGCGTCCCAATCACATTGTCACAAATATTTTTCTCCACATGCATAACATCAATACAATGTCTAACGTCTAGATCAGACCAGTACGGAAGATCAAAGAAAATGGACCTCTTCTTCCATATGCAACTCTTACTTTTATCCTTCTTTTGGGTCTTTCCAAATACAGTATTCAGGTGTTGAACCCGCTGGTATACCTACTCACCAGTCAATGGTATCGGTGCAATATCGTGCTCTTGACTTCCATTAAAAGCTTTTTTTAGTCGTTTGTAAGGATGATTGGGTGTTAGAAAACGGCGATGCCTACTGTAGACTATTTTTCTTCCATGTTTTAGTTGTATGTAGCTTGTGTTTTCTTCATAGATGGGGCATGCATGATGGCCCTTAACACTGTAACTGCTGAGATTCCCATATGCTGGAAAGTCATTAATGGTACAAAAAAGCATTGCACGCATTTCAAACGTCTCCTTGCAAAACGCATCAAACACTAAAACCCCCTTGTCCCATAACTTTCTCAGGTCTTCAACCAACGGACTTAAATAAACATCAATGTCATTTCCTGGCTGTCTTGGGCCCGATATCATCATAGACAACATCATGTATTTTTGCTTCATGCACAACCAAGGAGGAAAATTGTAAATTACTAGCAGAACTGGCCATGAACTGTGTTTAAGGTGCCATATGGAGTCATTCCATCACTGGCTAGTCCAAGTCTAATATTTTGTGGCTCTTTCCCGAAATTCGGATACAAACCATCAATCTTCTTCCACTACGAGCAATCAGCCGGATGACGGACCATTCCATCATAAATCCTTCCATTTGCATGCCATGTGATGTAAGCTCCAGTGGAGCTTGTAGGCCTAGGATCTTCTTCATCAATATTGCTTCTTGGAAGATGAATGGCAGCGGAATGGAGAAGGAAGGGAGAGAGGAGATGCCACTTCAAGGAGAAGATGAGTCTAGAAGAAGCTCACCACCATAAGAGGCCATGGATAAGAGCTTGGAGGAAGAAGGAGATGAATGAAGGGAGAGGAAGAGAAGAGCACGAAATTTTGTACTCTAAAAGAGCTTTGAAATCTGAAGTTTAATTTTCAAATGATCAAATTTCAAAAAAATACACACACATGACCTCTATTTATAGCCTAAGTGTCACACAAAATTAGAGGGAAATTTGAATTTCAATTCAAATTTCACTTGAATTTGAAATTGAATTTGTGGAGCCAAATTTTGGAGCCAAAATTTCACTAATTATGATTAGCGAATTTCAGTTATGGTTTAGCCCACTAATCCAAGATTAATTCCAAGATTCTCCACTAAGTGTGCTTAGGTGTCATGAGGCATGTAAAGCATGAAGGACATGCACAAAGTGTGACTATATGATGTGGCAATGGGGTGTAGTAAGCAAATTGTCACCTCCCCCTCTAAAATTTAATTGGATTGGGCTTCTACCAATTCAATCAAATTTTTTCCCAACACACACATCAAATATTCACTTAGTGCATGCGAAATTACAAAACTACCCCTAATACAAAAACTAGTCTAGGTGCCCTAAAATACAAGGGCTAAAAAATCCTATATTTCTAGGGTACCCTACCTACATTACGGAGTCCTAAATACAAGGCCCAAAAATAATGAAATCCTAATCTAATATGTACAAAGATAAGTGGGCTCATACTTAGCCTATGGACCCAAAATCTACTCTAAGGCTCATGAGAATCTTAGGGCCTTCTCTTGCATCTCTAGCCGAATCTTCTTGGAGTCTTCTATCCAATGCCCTTGGTGGGTAGGATTGCATCACTATGTAAGGTCTTTTGCGTCATCCTCGTTAGCAAAAAGATGCTTCAACCTTGGAATGATTGGAAGATACCACAAAACCTTCGTTGGAGGGCCCTTCTTTGAGTTTTCATCAGAACTACTTTCCTTTTCATCCTTCACTTTGTACCGTGAAGTCCCACAGATAGGGCATTTGGACATTTCTTGGAATTCATGCCTACACAGTATGCAATCGTTGGGGCAAGCATGAATCTTCTGATACTTCATACCTATCGGACACAGTTTCTTTTTCGCCTTATAGTAATATTTAGGCAGCGTGTTGTCCTCTGGAAGCAGATTGTGCACTACCTCAAGCAATGAGGTAAAACTTTTGTCACTCCACCCATACCTGGCCTTCACATTAACCAGACTTAACATTACAGACAACAAGGTTAAGGAATTCTTGCACCCCGTATACAAAGGCTTCTTTGAATCATTTTGGAATCCTTCATACACAGGGGCGTGTGCTTGCTGAAAAGACTCTTGCCCAAGGTTACGAATCATGTCCTCCAAGCGGTCTCCCATTTCTACATCAAACGATTCAGCTTGGGACCCACTCTGCATGTCTGTCACTTCACCATGCCAAATCCACGTCGTGTAATTCTTCTTAATCCCATCACACAATAGATGCTCCCGTATGTCGTCCAGTAGTTGTCATCTTCCATTCAAACAGTTGATGAAAGGACAATAATATTTTCCTTCTTCATTCGGTCGACCTCTTTCTGAAATAAATTGCAAGAACTGCTCAACGCCATCCTCATATTCTGGGCTCATGCGACTTTCATTCATCCAACTTCGATCCATCTAGGCAATTTCATGCATGAAAATCTCACTTTTATATTTATAGGTGTGGCCCTATCCCATTTAGAAAGACTGTCTTTTATGTTAGCTTCATACATCAGGGTTAGCATTATTTTGAAAAATTTGACTAAATTTCGGCAACATTTCGCATTGGTCTTCAAGTACACGACATGACATAGGTGAAAGTAATTTCCCGATAATCAAGTATGCACTCAAAGAACAACTTGAAATGCATTGTACCGAAATTTCATCAAATTAATCAAAATAATAATAACCTTAACGAATGAATCTAACATAAAAATATCAGTCTCCCCAAACTGTCCAAACGGACAATTCAAGACTAAATACAATGACTAATGCAAATTGTCTGCAAGAATATATCATTGCATTCAGTCTCAAACGAGAATCTAAGGTTCACTCAGCATGAACAACAGTTGTTTATATAGCAAATTACATTGATGACGTATAAGAACATACAAAATCTAAATTTCAATTATAGACAAATATCGACATCAACAGTTGTTTGTATAGCATATTACATTCATGACATACAAGAACATACAAGGACATCAACAGTTGTCTGTGTGTGTGTGACTCTGTGTGTGTGTGTGTGTGTTTGTCTATGTGTGTGTGTCTGTGTCTCTGTGTGTGTGCATGTTTGTGTATCTATGTGTGTGTGTGGTTGTATGTGTGTCTGCGTGTGTGGGGGGTCATTCGAGGGTACCAAAGGATCATCATATTCTAAACATCATCAGCCACACGATGCACTCCTATATTGAAGAGTTACTAAACCAATGAGGCCAGAACAAGCATTATAATCAATTTGCAGTAGCATGAATTCACCTTCTTTGGAGGACACTACAATTCTGCCATCTATTATGCAAGTACCAAGGGATAACACTCAGATTCTCAAAAGCTAAGTTAACAAGGATTCAATCACACTCCAACTATAAACACTTCCATCTATGCTCATGAGAAATTTCAATTGCTGGCATAGAGAGATTCCCAGAGAAAGAAATGTTAGACAAGTGGCCTTAGATATCTTAAGAAGGGGGGGTTGAATTAAAATATTACAAATTATTTCCCCAATTAAAAATTCTATTTAACTTTTTATTCAAGTTACAAATTCCCTTAATAATGAATTTCTTAAATAATGATTCAAATAGAACAATTTGAATATGAATATAAAACAATAATAAATAAAGGAGTTTAAGGGAAGAGAAAGTGCAAACTCAGATTTATACTGGTTCGGCCACACCCTTGTGCCTACGTCCAGTCCCCAAGCAACCCGCTTGAGAGTTCCACTCTCTTGTAAATTCCTTTTACAAGTTCTAAACACACAAGGACAATCCTTCCTTTGTGTTTAGAATTCTTTCACAACAAGAGACCCTCGGTCTCTTAATCCCTTTTCAGAATAAAGAAGAAGAGAAGAAGAAATCTCTCTTGAAAGAGATAGATTGAACAATTTGAGCACTCAAATAATTCCTTATTGAATCACAAGTGTTTTGGCCAAGGAATTTGTAAGAGGATAAAACGATTTTGCTTTATAAGAGGATAAGACCTTTTTGTTTTGAAAAACTCTTGTTAAATTCGTGTCTCAAGTCACATATATATAAGCCCTTGATGGCCATTTAAGAAACAGATAAAAAGATGTGACTGTTGAGAATGTTTTCTGAAAAACTCCTCTGGTAATCGATTACAGTATATGTGTAATCGATTACAAGCTTTAAAATTTGAATTAAAACGTTCAGAAACTGCTGGTAATCGATTACCATATATGTGTAATCGATTACACCGTGCAAATTTTGAATTCAAATTTTAATAGCTGTTGTAAATCATTTTTGGCCACTGGTAATTGATTACCAGAGAGTAAATTTGTTGGAAAAAAAACTTTTTAACTTAAATTTCTTGGCCAAACCTTTTGCTACTTCAATTGGAATTCCCTTCCTATTTAATATACCCTTTCTAAGACTCTAGAGACTGTCTTGATCATCCATCTTGAATATCTTTAATTTCTTTGTCTTGAATAAAGCTTTGAGACGCATGTGAACCTTTGGCATCATCAAAACATTCAGCTTGATCATTTGTCTACAATCTCTCCCTTTTTGATGATGACAATCCCTGAAATCAAGACAAGCTATATGCAAGATGATAGCACGTTCACACAACCCTTACTCCCCCTATCTTTTGGCATGTATGCCTAACTTTTCTTAATGATAAATTTCTAATTGATTTCTAACCCAAGTTCGTTCTCTCAAGTTCTCTCCCCCTTTGGCAACATCAAAAAGAACTAAGCAACACAAATAAAATCCAAACAGAGCCAAACAATAAATCAAAATAAATCCATACATTGCCATAACCAATCCAAAACAAAGTTGAGAAATATAATAATACTTAATAATAGTGCAATATTATGATAACTAGAGCAACAAAAAGCCAAATACACGGCGATCAACCAAAGTACTAATAATACTTAATCACTAATAATACTTAGTCATAATACTTAAGCTAAGATGATGATGGAGGCGGTGGTGGTGGATCAAAGCAAGTACGGATGAAGGAGACATCTTCTTCAACTTTGGTGATCCTTGATTCCATGGCATCGAACCGCATGTCGACTTGCAATTCCATGGCATCAAACTTGTCACCAACAAAGGTCTGAAGACCATCAAACTTGTCCATAAGCCTTCGAAGAAGAGTGGAATTATCTTCAACTGGTAGGTTGCCTTCTTCATCAGCGGGTCGAGCGCCCTTTTTGACCCAAGAGCCATCATGCTCTTTGCGGTAACCAAAAGAAGCAATCACAGCAGCGCCAATTAAAAAGGATCTCTTGATTGGAACGTAAGGTTCAGAATCAAGAGGAATTTGAAAATGGCGAAAAAAGAGAGTAATAAGATGTGGATATGGCAATGGAGCATTTAATCGCAATGCCTTATGCATGCGATATCTGACTAAATGTGCCCAGTCAAGTTGACGCCCGGTATGAAAGGCCCACATGATAACAAGATCTTCCTCAGAAACCTAGGCAAGATTGGAAGATCGTGGACGCAAAATCCGCACAATCAGATAATGAAGGATGCGGCTTTCAAAAGCCAATGAACCGGCAAGAAGGCGTCCGGTCATATCCGCATTGTTGGTGCAAACCAACTGGCGGGCATCTTGTGCAGAGAAATCAAATTTCCAATCGTCATTCAGTGTACCTTCAAATGGTACACCGTCACTGGACAATTGGGTTAAGTCATGGAAAAGGGATTGGTCGATGACCATTTTTATCCCAAAAACCTCAGAAATCAAAGTGTTGTCCTGAATTTCAAGATTACAATAAAAGGCTTTAACCAATTCAGGATAAACAGGCAATTGTAATGACATGAAAGGTATAAGACCTAGGTTCTGAAAGGCTTGAATGCAATCAAAAGTTTCAACAGAAAAGAATTCCATATCAATAAACTTAGGGTCGATAATGGAACGAGATGAGAAAAGATTTGAGTACCGTTTCTGCTATTCTTCGGAAGAAAATAGTGTGGACGAAGATAAGGAGGGTGGAATTGGTGCTGTGGATGCGCTGTTGGTTCCGGAATGATGAGCTCTTGAAGCCGAAGCGGAGGCGGATGAACCCTTACGTTTCTTTGACGATTCTGCCATTTGAAGGAATTTTTGCAGATTTCAATCGGTGAAATCAAAAGAAAAGTGAAAAAGAAGAAGATTGCAAGTTATGGGAGTCGATTTGATGAAGAAATGAGTAAGATAGGAAGGTTTGGAGGTTTGGGAATGGAGGAACGTTGCAAGGGGGAAGGGGCTGCGCAGGGGTTTCTGGAAAACGTGATATTTATAGAGCAGGACGCATGGTAATCGATTACAATTTTTGGTAATCGATTACAGGTGGAGGCAGCCTAGTGGTAATCGATTACATGAATATTGTAATCGATTACAGGCCATCTGTTCTAGTGTAATCGATTACAGTATTCATGTAATCGATTACCAGAACAAAACAATAGCCTTTTCCTAACAGAAAACTTATTTCTAAGTCTAAAAACTTATACTATCTTAATAGTTACTTATACCAACAAGAAAAGTAAAATAAATTAATCATAAACAAGCGTCATACTTAATCAAAACACAATCAATCAATCATAAACATTACCTATCCAAATCACTAAGGTCTAAAAGGCCTAATTCTCTTCTTATTGAAAAGAATATATATTTTGGGAGAGGTTTTGTAAAGATATCAGCAAGCTGATTCTTTGTATCAACAAACTCTAATATACAATCTCCCTTTAGGACATGATCTCTAAGAAAATGGTGCCTAATTTCTATATGTTTGGTTCTAGAGTGTTGAACAGGGTTTTTGGATAGATTTATGGCACTAGTATTATCACACCTAATAGGTATACGATCAAGAAGAATACCATAGTCAGATAATTGTTGCTTCATCCATAAAATTTGTGCACAACAACTGCCGGCAGAAATATATTCCGCTTCAGCAGTGGATAAAGCAACACTGTTTTGTTTCTTACTATGCCATGAGACAAGAGCGGATCCAATGAATTGACAAGTTCCACTTGTGCTTTTTCTATCAGTTTTAGATCCGGCAAAGTCAGAATTAGAATATCCTATTAAGTTACACGTTGAGTTCTTAGGATACCATAATCCTAAATTTATTGTACCTAATAGATATCTCATGATTCTCTTAACTGCACTCAAATGTGATTGTTTGGGGTTGGATTGAAACCTAGCACACATGCATACACTAAACATAATATCAGGTCTACTAGCAAATAAATAGAGAAGAGATCCGATCATACCTCGATACTGTTTCATGTCTATAGATTGACCAGATTCATCTTTATCTAAGTAACAGCTAGTGCTCATCGGTGTAGCCATGTGTTTTGCACTTTCCATCCCAAATCTTTTGATCAATTCCTTGCAATACTTGGATTGATTGATGAATATACCTTCTTGAGTTTGCTTGATTTGTAATCCCAGGAAGTACTTTAGTTCTCCCATCATTGATATTTCAAATTCACTTTGCATATCAAGGGAAAACTCCTTGCACAATGAATCATTAGTGGATCCAAAAATTATATCATCAACATATATTTGAAACAACAAAATATCATTATGCTTTCTCTTTATGAATAATGTGGTATCCACTTTTCCTCTAGAAAATTCTTTTTCTAGGAGAAAATTACTTAAACGTTCATACCACGCCCTAGGGGCTTGTTTCAAACCATAAAGAGCCTTTTGTAATTTATAAACATGA
The DNA here is from genome assembly GCF_000004515.6 of Glycine max. NCBI lineage: Eukaryota > Viridiplantae > Streptophyta > Magnoliopsida > Fabales > Fabaceae > Glycine > Glycine max. The sequence continues at coordinate 11,318,470 of NC_038250.2, forward strand.
TTTGGTTTATCCGGGATTTCAAAACCTGGGGGTTGTTCAACATATACTTCTTCTTGAATTAAACCATTTAGAAAAGCACTTTTAACATCCATTTGATAGAGCTTAAAATTCATTATTGATGCATATGCTAAGAGCATTCTAATGGCTTCTAATCTTGCAACTGGAGCATATGTTTCTTCGTAGTCTATTCCCTCTTCTTGATTATACCCTTTTGCTACTAACCTAGCCTTATTTCTAATAATTATGCCATGTTCATCTAATTTATTTCTAAAAACCCATTTTGTTCCTATGATAGGATAATTTTCAGGTTTTTCTACTAGTTTCCACACATTGTTTCTTTCAAATTAATTCAGTTCTTCTTGCATGGCAATGATCCAGTTATCATCTATTATGGCTTCTTTTATATTTTTAGGTTCAATCATAGATACAAAAGCCATATTATTGCATAAATCTTTAAGAGAATGTCTAGTTGCTACCCCTTTTGATATATCACCAATAATGTTGTCGAGGGGGTGATCTCTTGAGGCTTTCCATTCTCTTGGAAGTTCATTATTTCCTCTAACTCCATTGTCTTGAAAATCCTCATTGCTTCCTTCATCTTTTTCTTTAGAGTCATTTCCATGAATATGTGTATCTTCTAAGGAATCTGAAATATCATCTAAAAAATCCTTCCTTGGAAGAATGGCATTAGACTCATCAAAGGAAACATGTATAGACTCTTCAATTGTCATTGTTCTTTTATTATATATTTTATAAGCTTTACCATCTGACTTAGCATCAAATTTTCCTAAGTTATCTTTTCCATTATTCAATACAAAACATTTACAACCAAAGATATGAAGATGTGAGATGTTTGGTTTTCTGCCATTGAATAATTCATATGGAGTTTTCTTTAAAATGGGTCTTATTAAAGCCCTATTTAAAATTTAGCATGCAGTGTTAATGGCTTCAGCCCAAAAGTATTTTGGAAGAGGAGTATCATTTAATAAAGTTCTAGCAATCTCTTCCAAAGATCTATTTTTCCTTTCAACAACACCATTTTGTTGAGGGGTTCTTGGTGCAGAAAAGTTATGCTCAATCCCATGCTTATCACAAAATAATTTAAATTCTTTATTTTAAAACTCACCCCCATGATATCTCCTAATAGATATAATCTTGAGATTTTTCTTATTTTGAATGATTTTTGCAAGTTTTCTAAATGCTTGAAATGCATCATTCTTATGAGTGATAAAAAGAGTCCATGTGTATCTAGAATAATCATCAACTATAACAAGAGCATAGTAACTTCCTCCAAAACTCATGATTCTGGAAGGACCAAACAAATCCATATGTAGTAATTGTAAGGGTTGAGTAGTTGAAACAATGTTTTTAGATTTGAAAGAAACTCTAGTTTGTTTTCCCTTTTGACAAGCATCACATAGCCTATCTTTTTCAAATCTTAGTTTTGGCAAACCAACAACTAAATCTTTTGATATTAATCTATTTAAGTGTTCCATGTTTATATGTGCAATCCGTTTATGCCATAACCATGGATCATCATCTTTACTAAGAAAACATTGATTATTATCTAGTTTTTGACTTAAGTCTATCATGTAAACATTGTTGACTCTAAACCCTATATGCTTTATATTCGTATCATGTTTATGTTCAATGACACACTTTTGAGAATCAAATGATACCAGATAGCCTTTGTCACATAATTGACTCACACTAAGCAGACTATGTTTAAGACCTTCAACAAGTAGAACATTTTCAATGGAGGTTGAAGAATTTGTACCTATTTTTCCAACTCCAATAATTCTACCTTTGTTGTTGTCACCATAACTTACATGTCCGCTTTTCTTGGGAGAGATATGTGTGAATTTTGATTCGTCTCCCGTCATATGTTTTGAGCATCCGCTATCTATGTACCACTTTTTCCTCAAGGGTTCCTACAAAATCAAGGTTGTAACTTAGGTACCCAAACTTTATTGGGTCCTTGTGTGTTAGTATGAATAACAGATCCTTTTGGGACCCAAATCATTTTAATATTGTTACAACTTCTTCTAAAATAGCATGTAGATGTGCCATGCCCTTTTCTTCCACAGTAAAAACATGTGATAAAACTAGAATTATATTTTTGTGTGGAAGTAGAGAAGTTTTTATGAAATTTTTGTTGTTTTTCATATTTATATCCTAGTCCAGCCTTATTGGAGGCATGTCTTTGTTTTCCTAATATGACATCTAAATTATTTTTACTATAAGAAAATTTTGCAAGTGAGTTTTTCAACTCTTTGATTTCTTTTTCATATTTTTCACAACAACTACAAGAATCTGACATTTTCTTGTCAGAAATAGTAGAAATATGAACTTTTTCATTTGGTTTAGAAATTGAGACTTCATTTCTAAGATGATCTAATTCTTTGTTTAATTTTGAAATTTCATTTTCTAAATTTGAAATTGTTTTCTTTGAAGATGAAACTAACTTTGCAAGTTTAATTGACTCTTTATGCAGATCAACAAATGCATCTTGCAATTCATCAAAAGAAATAGATAAATTGTTTGAAGATGTTACCTCTTCATCACTTTCATAACTTTTTGCCATAAGGCAGAGATTTAATTCTTCATTTTCTGAATCTTCAGAAGATTCCATATCGTTTTCATCCCATGTAATGTATGCTTTCTTCAATTTCTTTTCATTAATATTTTTCTTTTCAGACTTCTCCATCTTTTTCTTGAAGATTCGACAATCAACCCTCAGATGTCCAGGTTGATTGCTCTCAAAGCATTTTAGAGTAGAGGATGAAGTTTTTGTCCTTCTTTTAGGCTTAAAATTGGGTCGCTTTTGATTTCCTCTGACTCTCAGGAACTTGTTGAATCTTTTTACAAAAAAGACTAATATCTTCATCATTATCCAAGTCAATTGAATCTTCTTTATCACTGTCTTCTTGGATTGCAGATGAGGCTTTAAGAGCGATTCCCTTCTTCTTCTTATCAGTTTCTTCATGCTGATTTAATCTTAGTAATTCCATTTCATGCTCCTGCAATTTTCCAAATAACGTAGCAAGAGACATACTAGAAAAATCTTGAGATTCTGTGATGGCAGTTACCTTTGGTTGCCATTCTCTATTAAGACATCTTAAGACTTTATTTACTAGATCTTCATTTTGAAAAGTTTTTCCTAGAGATGCAAGATGATTAACTATGTGTGTGAACCTCTTTTGCATGTCTTGTATACTTTCATTTACATTCATCCTAAAAAGTTCATATTCACGAGTTAAAGTGTTTATCCTAGATCTTTTAACATCTGTTGTGCCTTCATGTGTTACTTGTAGTGTATCCCACATATCCTTAGCACTTTTATAATTTGAAACCCTAAAGTATTAATCTATTCCTAGGGCAGGTGTAATAATATTTTTGGCCTTTAAATTATATTGTACTAATCTTCTTTCTTCCTCAGTCCAATCTGCTCTAGGTTTTTCTATTGTTGCACTTCCGGCCATTATAGAGGGAACATAAGGTCCTTGTTCTATGGCTTCCCAAATATTTAAATCTATTGCCTCTATAAAGATTTGCATGCGGGTTTTCCAGTAGTAGTAACCCACTCCATTAAAGATGGGAGGTCTATTTATAGAATTTCCCTCGGGAAACAAGTAATTTGATGAGGCCATAATTCTTGAAGCTTCTAAACTTTATACAAGAATGAAGCTCTGATACCACTTGTTAGACAAGTGGCCTCAGATATCTTAAGAAGGGGGGGGGGGGTTGAATTAAGATATTACAAATTATTTCCCCAATTAAAAATTCTATTTAACTTTCTATTCAAGTTACAAATTCCCTTAATAATGAATTTCTTAAATAATGATTCAAATAGAACAATTTGAATATGAATATAAAACAATATTAAATAAAGGAGTTTAAGGGAAGAGAAAGTGCAAACTCAGATTTATACTGGTTCGGCCACACCCTTGTGCCTACGTCCAGTCCCCAAGCAACCCGCTTGAGAGTTCCACTATCTTGTAAATTCCTTTTACAAGTTCTAAACACACAAGGACAATCCTTCCTTTGTGTTTAGAATTCTTTCACAATAAGAGACCCTCGGTCTCTTAATCCCTTTTCATAATAAAGAAGAAGAGAAGAAGAAATCTCTCTTGAAAGAGATAGATTGAACAATTTGAGCACTCAAATAATTCCTTATTGAATCACAAGTGTTTTGGCCAAGGAATTTGTAAGAGGATAAAACGATTTTGCTTTATAAGAGGATAAGACCTTTTTGTTTTGAAAAACTCTTGTTAAATTCGTGTCTCAAGTCACATATATATAAGCCCTTGATGGCCATTTAAGAAACAGATAAAAAGATGTGACTGTTGAGAATGTTTTCAGAAAAACTCCTCTGGTAATCGATTACAGTATATGTGTAATCGATTACAAGCTTTAAAATTTGAATTAAAACGTTCAGAAACTGCTGGTAATCGATTACCATATATGTGTAATCGATTACACCGTGCAAATTTTGAATTCAAATTTTAATAACTGTTGTAAATCAGTTTTGGCCACTGGTAATCGATTACATCCTCTGGTAATCGATTACCAGAGAGTAAATTTGTTGGAAAAAAAACTTTTTAACTTAAATTTCTTGGCCAAACCTTTTGCTACTTCAATTGGAATTCCATTCCTATTTAATATACCTTTTCTAAGACTCTAGAGATTGTCTTGATCATCCATCTTGAATATCTTTAATTTCTTTGTCTTGAATAAAGCTTTGAGACGCATGTGAACCTTTGGCATCATCAAAACATTCAGCTTGATCATTTGTCTACAAGAAATAGCCACTACAATCTCTGAATTTATATGGTTTACAGAAAAGTCACACCCTATTAGCATCAGCTTGCAAGAAGATTAAGTTTCCCCTAAGTCATATCCTATCAAATCAATTCTAATAGGTAACCCTAATGGGTTGATTCTACTCGTTGTAAGAGTTATAGTTATTTAGTCATTGTTAGTTAACTTTCTAACAGAATGTGGCAGAGATAGGCTACTAAATAGATTGGAAGAGAAGTCTAGATTTTCCCTTATAGTAAGAGATTGGTCCTGGGGAATGGTCTTGGACCCTCAAAATACTGAGAATATACCAGAATGTTGTTGCTGGTGCTAGAAAAACCTAAATAGATTGAGAGACTATTGAAGATCAGAAATGGCAAGTAGTGACTAATTAAGGTTGCAATCTTTAATGTTGGAAGTTCTGAATGCATTCTAGTTTACGTACACACACAATTTTAGTATATGAAGCACTTGGTTCCTTTGTGCTATGGTCGTTGGACAGCATTGTTGCAGACCTTGCCAGTCATCAAGGAGTTGTTAAGGGATATAAGAAGGCAGTCCAACAATCATCATCGAAATCTCAGGTACCCTTTGAAATCATAACATTATATTTGGTCTAGTCTTTTTAAAGGTGTTGCATATAATATTTTAAATCAAACACCAGTATATAAGATTTTAAAGAAAACACCAGTATATAAGATTTTAAATCAAATACCAATATATACATACTAGTTCCTACATACGTACCTGGAGTTGCTATAACCCTAAAGAGCTTCAACAGTAATGCGAATTAAAAGTAGTATATGATAACCTGAAAAAAAAAACCATAGTCCAAGTGATACGTTTCAAATTGAAATCTAGTTATATAGATGATAAGGACAACCTTGCAATATACTATGTGGTCAGTTATCCAATGCCTAATCAACTCTTATATAAGAAACTTTTTTTTAAACTACAAAACTGCAATTGGTGGAAAATGTAATTTATTCTGCAAACTTTTAGGGTAGGATTGTGTTAAAACTAGTTTTGGAACTTAAATTTATAAAATTATAAAGTTTATTATCTGTATGGTTATTATTAACTGTATTTATCTTTTCTTGCATAGAAACTGCACCTCAAAGCCTGAAACTAAAGTTTAGTTTGTGATTGTTATTGTTCATTCTTCGTACAGTTTTCCAGAAAAGGAGAAGGGAAAGGCATTGTTTGATTGTGTGCTTTGTCATTCCTGCAAGCTTGTTTGGCTTGATTACCTGTTCAAAAACAGATATTTTAATGTCTGATTATGAGGACAGTGATTTTGGAGGCGTGCTTAGTTCAAATTTTTGTTTTTGAAATCTTTATTGATGAATCACATTTTTAAATCTCAAAATGGGTTCAAGGAAGCAGAAATTTCACCTTATCATTTGTTACTATTTTGTAGTTTTCCCTTTACCTGTGAAATTTTGGAATGGAAATGTCTTGGTTTCAAATCCAAGTAACCAACTTTATCTCTAAAATGGAAGTATTTTCTGTCATAAGAACTAGGATATTGTATATTTCATGTGACTGAATGAATGGATGATTAAATTGCTGTACCTGAGTATGGAGTGTTCTAATTTTCTTTTACCAAAATGCAAGTAATACCTTGTGTTGTGTTGTCCTTGTTAATTCATCCAATAACCCGGCATCATCCACTTAATAGGATTCCCTAGGCATTTTGTGTTTATCTTGAAGTTGTTTCTGTTCTCCCTTAGTTGCGGGTCATGCAGAACACTAAGGTCTCAAAGATATACATTTCTGCCTTTTACCTTTTCCTTATTATCTTTTGAATGTTTTAAATGGTGATGATGATGTGGTTATTACATCTTCTTTTGCTAGTTAGTCTTCACTCTTCATAAATACAATTATCATTCAACTTTGCCTGTTAATCTTTCTAAACAAAGTTGGATTTAATTTTTAAATTCAACTTTCAGATTGTTGAACTATTCACAGCACACTATGTTTTTGCTCATGGAGTTGCAAGGTTCTTGAGTTGTGCATATTGGGTCCTCCAGGTTTGTCAAAATTTGAACTCCTCCAAGTTTTTATCACCTAATTCTGGAAATATGTATACAAATTTATTGTAATATCCCAGATATGTTTGGTATGGAGAATTTCATATTTAAAACATTGGGTCTGTCGCTTGAATGTTTCTGTATGACACTTCTACTTGAATCTAATTTACCACACGATGATAGGGTTTTGATGGTTCCTAAGGAGAGTTGTTGCATAAGAATTTTGGCATCAAGATCTTTGGCTTGCCAGTTATATCTTTTGGCCTTGTCAACCATTAATATCCAATCATAGATAGGCCTACGATATACTTTGGCCTAGTTTTCATTACCTTTTACCTTATGTTAGCCTTTCAGTAGTAAAACTCTATAGGCCAAGAATGTCGAGCTCTATTATGTTGGTAGGTGTTTTCTTTTGATGTTGCGGATTTTGATGGTGGAGAAATTCGGGCAACTTGCTTCAATGTTGTGGCTGATCAGTTCTACAATGTTATTGAAGCTGGTAAAGTATATCTAATTTCCAAGGGAAGCATAAAGCCAGCTCAGAAGAATTTTAATCACCTTCACAATGATCAAGAGCTGACCCTTGATGTGGCATCAATTATACAACCATTCCTTGATGATAATGACTCAATTACATCACAGACATTTAATTATCACCCATTAGTGAAATTGAAAGTTTGGAAAACAACAGCATTGTGGATGTGATTGGTGTGGTGACTTTGTTGGATCGAGTGGCCTCAAAATAATTAAGAAGGGGGGATTGAATTAATTATTCCTAAACTTTTACTAATTAAAAATTTACTCTTCTAAGGCTTTTACTATGTTGTTAAGTGAATAAGGAGTAGAAGAGAAACTTAACCAAAAGTAAAAGCGAAAATTAAAATGCACAGCGGAAAGTAAAAGAGTAGGGAAGAAGGAGACAAACACACAAGAGTTTTTATACTGGTTCAACAACAACCCGTGCCTACATCCAATCCCCAAGCGACCTGCGGTCCTTGAGATTTCTTTTCCAACCTTGTAAAAATCCTTTTACAAGCAAAGATCCACATGGGATGTACCCTCCCTTGTTCTCTTTGAACAACCTAGTGGATGTACCCTCCACTAGAACTGATCCACAAGAGATGTACCCTCTCTTGTTCTCAGTCAAACCCAAGTAGATGTACCATCTACTTGTACCACAAAGGATGTATCCTCCAATGTGTTAAGACAAAGTTCGCAGGCGGTTAAACCTTTGAAACTTTGTGAATGGGGATACAAAAGAATTCTCAGGAGGTTAGTCCTTTGAAATCTTTTGTATATGGGAAAGGGAAGAATCAAAAGAATTCTCAGACTATGTCGTTTTGAATTCTTTGACAAGGGAGAAGGGAGATACAAAAGAATCCAGGCTGTTAGTCCTTTGTTCTTTTGGAAAAGGGAGAAAAGAGACACAAACAGAATTCAGGCGGTTAGTCCTTGGCGAATTCTTTCCGGCAAAGGGAGAAGAGAATGAAAAGAATGAATAGCACAAGTTTTCAAGGTTTAGAAAACTAGAAAACTTTGGAAAGCTTTTGGAAAAAGGAAGAAGAAGAAGAAGAAGTTCAAAGAGATTCAGAGGTTGTAAAGGATTGTATTGTAAAGGTTGCTCAAGATCATTGAAATGCAAAACAAAGCCTTGCTTTTATAGATTCTTCATGTCTGGTCAAGAGAACCATTAGAAGAGTTATAACTTTTGGAAAAACTTAAAACCAATTTGAAAAAGTCAAAAACTATTTGAAGAGTTACATCTTTTGATTTGTTCAGAAACTACTACTGGTAATCGATTACCAAATCAGTGTAATCGATTACACAAAGCTTTTTTGTGAAAGAATGTGACTCTTCACTTTTGAATTTGAATTTCAACGTTCAACCACACTGGTAATCGATTACCAAAACATTGTAATCGATTACAACATTTTGAAATCAATTGGAACATTGTAAATTTAGTTAAAAACTTTTTTAAAAACATTTTGCTACTGGTAATCGATTACAATAATCTGGTAATCGATTACCAGAGAGTAAAAACTCTTTGGTAAACAAGTTTTGAGAAAAATCCATGTGCTACTCAGTTTTTGAAAAAACTTTTTCATACTTATCTTGATTAATTCTTCTCTTGATTCTTGAATCTTGAGTTTTGAATCTTGATCTTGATTCTTGGAAGCTTGAACCTTGAATCTTGATTCTTGATTCTTGAAATCAAATTTCCTCTTGAACCTTGAAATGTTCTTGATTCAATCTTGAACATCTTGAACTCATTCTTTGATTCTTGAGATCATCATCTTTGTTATCATGAAGTGTTCTTGACCTTTGAGCTTTTTGTCATCACCTTTGTTATCATCAAAACTTCTTTGAATCAATCTTGATTCATCATAAAGCTTGCTTTTACAGACTTCTATTAGGCCTACAACATCAATCATGAGAAAAAATGGCACTGAAGTTCAGAAAAGAACTCTCCAGTTGAAAGACATGTCTGGCCGAAGTGTTGAGTTAACTCTATGGGGAAATTTTTGCATTGTAGAAGGACAAAGGTTGCAAACTATTTGTGATGCTGGGGAATTTCCAGTTTTGGCTACAAAAGCTGTCAGATTAAATGATTTCAATGGGAAGTATGTCGAGACTATAGCCACTAGTCAGCTATATGTGGAGGCTGATTTTCCTGAGGCTTGTACACTGAAAAGATGGTTTAAAAATGAAGAGAAGAGTGTCCCAACTCTCTCTATTTCCAGAGAACTATCTAATCTGGGTAAAACTGATGTGCGGAAGACTATCTCCAATTAAAGATGAGAAGTTAGGGACTTCAGAGAAGCCTGATTGGATATCTGTCTTTGTAGTTGTTTCACACATTAAGGTTGATAACTTCTGTTACCCAGGGTGCCTTCTCAAGATAGGGGATAGACAATGTAACAAAAAAGTGACTAATAACGCAGATGGGACATAGCATTGTGAAAGATGTAATCAGTCTATTGACGCATGTGACTTTAGGTACTTACTGTCAATGCAGATATAGGATCACACTAGCATAACATGGAATTGGATAAGTGATCCTAGAGTTAAAAACTTAAAATCTTGGTTCTTTGCCTTGCCTAACCAATTGAAGATATCCACTTATTTATTTAAATTGTCCAAGCTTGATTGAATCTGTAAGTATAAGGAATTCTTATTAATGGATTTCAATTTTAGGTAAGGTCTATAAGGGTACAACGACAAATAATCTGAATGTTGCAATCAAGCATGTAGAAGCAAGGATTCATGGTGAATGTGATTCAGAGGTGTTTTGATGATAACAATTATGACAACAAAAGATGATGACAAAGGTGATGAACAAAAAGCTCAAAGATCAAAGAGCAACTCAAGTGAATCAAAGAACATCTCAAGTGAATCAAGAACAAGTCAAGAGTTCAAGAATCAAGAAGAATTCAAGACTCAAGAAGAAAGCCTAGAATCAAGAATCAAGATTCAAGATTCAAGATCTCAAGAATCAAGATCAAGATTCAAGACTCAAGATTCAAGAATGAAGAAAAGACTCAATCAAAATAAGTATTAAAAATCTTTTTCAAAACTTTGAATAGCACATGATTTTTTGACAAAATCTTTACCAAAGAGTTTTTACTCTCTGGTAATTGATTACCATATTGTTGTAATTGATTACCAGTAGCAAAATGAGTTTGAAAAAGTTTTCAAACTGAATTTACAACGTTCCAATTATTTTCAAAAGGCTGTAATCAATTACAATGTTTTGGTAATCGATTACCAGTTCCCTTGAACGTTGAAATTCAAATTTAAATGTGAAGAGTCACATCCTTTCACTCAAAAGCTTTGTGTAATCGATTACACTTATTTGGTAATCGATTACCAGTGACTGTTTCTGATAAATCAAAAGATGTAACTCTTCAAAAAGGTTTTGACTTTTTCAAATGGGTTTTAAGTTTTTCTAAAAGTTATAACTCTTCTAAATGGTCTTCTTGACCAGACATGAAGAGTCTATAAAAGCAAGGCTTTGTTTTTCATTTCAATAATCTTGAATACTTTTCCAATCATTTCATTACAATCCTTTACAAGCCTTGAATCTCTTTGAACTTCTTCTTCTTCATCTTTGTACCAAAAGCTTTTCAAAGTTTTCTGGTTTTCTAAACCTTGAAAACTTGTGCTATTCATCTTTTCATTCTCTTCTCCCTTTGCCAAAAAGAATTCGCCAAGGACTAACCACCTGAATTCTTTTTGTGTCTCTCTTCTCCCTTTTCCAAAAGAACGAAGGACTAACCGCCTGAATTCTTTTGTGTCTCCCTTCTCCCTTGTCAAAGAATTCAAAACGACACAGTCTGAGAATTCTTTTGATTCTTCCCATTCCCTAATACAAAAGTGTTCAAAGGACTAACCGCCTGAGAATTCTTTTGTATCCCCATTCACAAAGTATCAAAGGTTTAACAGCCTGAGATCTTTGTCTCAACACATTGGAGGGTACATCCTTTGTGGTACAAGTAGAGGGTACATCTACTTGGGTTTGACTGAGAACAAGAGAGGGTACATCTCTTGTGGATCAGTTCTAGTGGAGGATACATCCACTAGGTTCAAAGAGAACAAGGGAGGGTACATCCCTTGTGGATCTTTGCTTGTAAAAGGATTTTTACAAGGTTGAAAGAAATCTCAAGGACCGCAGGTCACTTGGGGACTGGATGTAGGCACGGGTTGTTGCCGAACCAGTATAAAAACTCTTGTGTGTTTGTTTCCTTCTTCCCTACTCTTTTACTTTCCGCTGTGCATTTAATTTCCGCTTTTACTTTCTGTTAAGTTTCTCTTCTACTTCATATTCTCTTAACAACAAAAGTAAAAGCCTTAAAAGAGTAATTTTTTAATTAGTAAAGGTTTAGGAATAATTAATTCAACCCCCCCCCCTTCTTAATTATTCTGAGGCCACTCGATCCAACAAAGCACATAATCAATGATGATGGAAATGTGGACACTTTTGTCAGTGAAATTACAAGCTTATCTCATGTCAGACACCCTAATATCAGCAGTTGCAAACAATCACAGTTTACTTGGTGCCAACTTAAAGTGGAATTAAACAAGGAATATACTTAAAGTGCATAAAAAAGTTAAATAATGCTCAAAATAGGCAATCCTAGCTTAAATCTTACCCTTTCCTTGATGTCACCCAAAGTTGGCAAGTACAGCTTATAGAATTCCTCTCTGAATGCAACCACAAACCTAAATAAAGTTTAGAAACCAGCAAGAATAAGACAATTAGAATCTGTTTGATTTTGAATAAATTTAAGGGACAACAAGATACATCTACTATATTATAGTATTTTCACTTTTAAAGGACTAAAGACGAATTATTGACCATAATTGATATATTATCATTTGTATATCACTAACTCGCTCTTACTTAGTCTGTCTCTCAACTTGCAATTACAACTTCATTGCAACTCAGCATTTGTGTAGGCTTTAAATACCTGATACAGTTAACAATTGTATGATGGATCAAGCTTAAGCTTCTAAGTTCTAAGAACACAATTCAATGACACAAATTTCATGATTCATATGCCTTATAACTAGTCAAACACGATTTGGAATACTACTATTTATCAACTGTACTGTACACTTAAATTTCTATAAATAGCACACATATTGTTTCCCTATCTGCACAGACAAACTAAATCTAAGATAGTTTTACTCAGAGGAACAAGAGAATTTCAAAGAGTGAGAGATGGAGAACTTCCCTGTGATCAACTTGGAGAATATCAATGGTGAGGAGAGAAAGACTATCTTGGACCAAATTCAAGATGCTTGTCAGAACTGGGGATTTTTTGAGGTAACCCACAACCATAAACTTCTTTACAAAACCTTTGTCATACTCACTCAAATTTATTTATATCTATACATTTGCACCTAAAGTAATGACCACTACGGCTAATTGAATTAGTGTACCTTCCAATGATTAAAAAATGATAAGAAAAACAATCTCCATTTTAATACATCTTTACGTTAAATAAACAAAACAAAAAACTCTTCTTTATTCTTAACCTCTTTCTCTTTTATTCTCAACCTTAACTTAGTGCAATCTGCAAGTCCTACTCAACTAGTATTGTTCATCACTAGGTTGTTTGGCTGCAGTGCTCCTTATCAATTAGTGGGTTGTTTGAATCTTAACCAACTTTCATAATAACGAGTTAGAACTAACATGCAAGAAACCAGAGAAAGAAAGTGTAGCGCACATTAGATACAGCTCTTAAAACTTGTGAATTTTTTAGATGGAGATGGATTAACATACTTAAAAGCAAACATTCTAGCAATGCAACAATGTATTTCTTTTAATCCATTAGATACAATTAATTTCATTGATGAAATAGATGTTGTAGGGAGGCTCAGAGGTACAGGTATAGGTTGAGGAAATGATGAAAGAGAGCAAACACTGAATCAGATGCGCACTGAAATGAAGAAGCTTGACAAGGATGTCTCTCTTAGTGTCATTGCCATGAAAACTCCGGGATTCAGTGGTGCAGACCTAGCAAACCTCATGAATCAAGCCTCGATTCTTGCCAATTGAAAGGGGCAAAGATAAAATCGCAATGGAAGAAGTTGATGACTCCGTAGATCGCATTGTGGCAGGCATGGAAAAAACCAAGATGATGATAAAAACCAATTTTTTATCTACTGCAAATTAACTTAAAAAGACTACTAAAAGCTATAAAAGACAGAAGAGAATAAGATCAAACTTGAGATATTTCATTCATTTCATTGATGGCAAAAGAAAAATTCTGGTGGCTTAACATGGTTCATACCAGGTGAAGATCCATCTCTCATCTCTAAGAACCAACTACTTGCTAGAATAGTTGGAGGCTTAGGGGAAAGAGCAGAAGAGGAAGTCATATTTAGTGAAACTGAGATAACCACTGGAGTTGCAATGGACTTGCAACAGATTACACAAATAGCAAGACAGATGGTAACAAAGTTTGGTATGTCAAAGATTGGACCATGGGCATTGACTGATCCTGCAGTGCAAGGTCATCATGTGGTACTAAGGATGCTAGCTAGGAACTAAATGTTAGAGAAACTAACTGAGGACATTGATAACTGTTAATGCATTGAAATTTCTGATGTGCATTTGTTATTATGCTTTATGCAGTGTAGTAAGTGTGGTGTGACTAGTACTTGTTGTAGTGTGTTATTAGACTTTGTATTTATGATGGGTAGATGACTTATTAAGTTGTTTGGTAGAAGTAACTATCTGTTGTGTTCTTTACAGTGGATTCTGGATTACAATGAATCATTGAATTGGAAGGAAATTAATCTTTCTTTAATGGGGAACTTAGCTATACTACAAGCATTATACCAAGCTGATTCTCTTTGACCTTGATAGGTTGAAAGAATCCTATAGTGTTGTAGTGAGGATTTAAATGTATAATTTTGTTTGGGTTTAATTTTGTTTTGTTCTGACAGGATTTAAAGGTATAAATCCATAACCAGTCTCATCCTCTAGCATTTCTTTTTGTTTGTCTGTCCAACATTCTTAAAGGCATAAGTTCTTATAGACATCAAATTGACTGTTAAGATAAAGGAGTGAACATGCTTAAGCATGAATAATAGGTATGATACACATCAATCATATGTCAAAACAATGGCCTTTGCCAAAATTATTTCATCACGGGGAAAAAATTACTAAGAAGGAGAAAAAGACTACAAAGCACGAAGAAAGTGAATCCTCTTAAATCATTTAAGCTAGATCCGTTATGCTCTCAGTTTGATACAAATTAGCTTAACCAAACAATAACAAGCACAGCAAAATCTATCCTAACATAACCCAAGAAATCAATAACAAATGTAAGAAAAAGATAAAATAGACCAAACACACATCCAGACAGCAGCAAATCCAAACAGATGATAGGTTGGAGAAGATTCAAATGGCACAGGGAATAGATTAAACAAGAAAAGGACCAAAGAGTTAGAGCATTCTGAAAGTAACACAAAAATAAGATACATGATATACCTGATTAAAAACATTTCCATAACCATATAACAAAAAGAAGGTGCAAAAAACAAAATTAGAGGCTAGCAATTTTTTGCCTAGATAATAATTATTGAGGACCAAATAATCAGTGTGGTTCTTTTTCAGTTCAATTTTTTAAAATAAATAACCATACTCTATGCCTAAGTGATCCTAACCTAATAGATAAATGCCTACAACAGCTAGTTGCTCACTCACTTGCTCCCCCAGGAATTAGAACTATTCCTCCAAGTCCCAAATGGCTATCAACTTCTCATGGATGTATTGAAGCGCATTTAACAGACAACAGGTATGATTTCTGTATTGACATTGAAGTTTTCAGATTATGGTTTCTGTTGGCTTGTTTTCAGGGGGCTTGTAATCTATATTCTGCTTCCTTTCAGAAGAATGACATAATTGAAATTGAAACGATTGGTTGTAGTGAACCAGTAGGATTCATCATCACAAAAATAGATGAATTCTGGCAACTTAAGCAGGTATATCGTGGTAATGCTTTGGCAGCTTTAATTTCAAGTATTAAGCAGCTGCCCAACAACTTAAATCCATTGAAGCTACAAATGAAGGCATTGAGCTTGTTGAGAAGTATTTTGCCATTATATTTGGAAGAGATAGAACAATAGGTATGTGTGTGGAATACACACAAAGATATTTGTTAACTGCAATAACTTACTTTTAGAAGGCTTATTTTAGCAAATTATACTTTTTGGTGTGTTTAAAAAAAATTAAGGTTATAATTTTCTAATTGCTATATTATTTCTAAAAAAAGCACGTATATATTAACAAGTTCACACACACATATAAAAGAATACAAGAGGAACCAAGGTTACTTAGGTCAGCCGTGGTGAAGTACATAAAGGAACAATGGAACTACAAGGATGAGCCAATCATGGTTGCTCTAGATTAAAAAGGGAAGGTCACAAATTACAATGCTCTTGATATGATCAACATTTGGGGTGCACAAGCATACCCCTTTTTGGCTTCAAAAGAGGAAGAGTTATGGCAAGACCAGAATTTGACAATGCAACTTTTGCAATCACTCATACTTTGTTTCCTCTAGAGAAAATGAAAGACCAAGTGAAGGAACTGTAATGTGTCAAGAGTGCAAGCGACCCATGGAGAATTTTGTGGTGTACCAACCATGAATAGGACAGACACAATAGTTGAGTTGAACTATTTTTGTTACCATTACCACCAACTTTGTCTCTTATTTTGAGTGTCAATCATTTAAATCCTAGTCCTAACTTAGAAAGCTTGAAGGAATTTCCTATAATCATTTATTGATATAAAGATATAAAGAAACTTGTGTTTAGTACAGTAAAATCAACTATATTTTACTCACCTGCTTTCCCTTATACAAGTAGAATTTAAAATAGTTTTCATATTTTCATATGGACTCAAACTGAGAAGGTGGGATGACAACATTTTGTTAAAGGAAGATGTAGAAGTCTCTTGTATAAGCAAGAAAGAAGCAACACTCTTAAGAGGGAAAAAGTAAAACAATGCTCAGGCTTATTACAAATCAGAATGAATCAAAACTGCCACAGCTCTTGAACCAAATTGATTCAAAACAAAAAGGCAATATAAATTATGTCACAAGAACTAGAGATTAAGTCCAAACAACTTGAAGATGTACAAAGGCACAAGGATGAATAGGATCAGGCATTATCGAAGCAAATTCAATTGCTCATAATTTAAATTAGAAAGCTTATGGCAGAGGAGCATCATTTGTCTAAAACTGACCAAAAATAGAAGATGACTACAATGTTAATGCAACAGAACATCACCACAACCACTCCCTTACAAGTACACTACATAGTAAATGAACCTTCATCCTTCTCTCTCTATTTATGCTTTTCTTAACTAAACCCTATTAGTTTCTAGAGTTATAGAAAATTACTAACATTGTGAAAGTGTAAGTTTCTAAGTCTGGGTGATAACACATTAATGTATTCTACCAAATACATTATCAAACTCAAGCATCCCACTAAAAATATAACGGGATCAGACACCCCAATACAAGCAAAAACAAAATAACAAGTACAAACAAAACACTAAGGGAATTTAAAATAATGGCAACCAAAAGCAAAACTTACCAAGGCACAGTAGACACAGCAGACACGAGAAGAGGAGAAAAAAGTGCTTTGGTGCCAATGGCTGCAAGGAAAGCAACGTCAGCAGACACAGTAAACACAGTAGACACAAAGCAAGAAAACTTACCAGAGCGTAGTGAAGAGGGTGGCTTTGCGACCAAAGCACGACTAGGGTGGCTTTGCGAGACTCCGCTTGGTGGGTCAAGGACAATGGCATTGCAGAAGGTGGCTTTGCAAGGTGGGTCAGGAGCAATGGCAGTGACGAGGGTAAGTTTGCGAGAATGAGTGCGGGCAGTGAAAAGGGTCTGTAGTTTAATTTTAGTAAAAATACAACATCGATTTTCTAAAAAAAATCGATGTCACCTAGCTCATGTTAACATCGGTTTTTTGAAAAACCGATGTTAACAGATTCTCGTTAACATCAGTTTTGTCAAAACCGATGTTAACATGACCTAGGTAACATCGATTTTGTCAAAACTGATGTAAACGAGACTATGTTAACATAGGTTTTGACAAAACCGATGTTAATAAACTCGTCTTATTTACAAGTATGTCACCGCATTTGTGTTAATAAACTCGTCTTATTTACAAGTATGTCACCGCATTTGTGTTAATATCGATTTTGGGACAAAATCGATGTTAACATGATGATGTTAAATATATATTTTTTACTAGTGAAGTCATCTGGTCCTTAATCTTAGACATAATTTAAAAGAAAATATCTTTTTTATTAGAAATTTTTTAATTTCTAAGAAATATTTATTTTTTTCTTATTATTTATTCTTATTAAATATTCTAAATATTAGCTCTTTTTATTGATAGCGCGCAATACATAATGCTCTCAAATTTTAATGTTTTAACATCATGTATAACAAGTTAATGATTATTAATAAGAATAAATTTGGTATATTAGTAATCTTTTTTAAAAAAACTAATAAAACCAACTAATTATTACCTATTTTAATTGGTCAGTATAATCCTATTACGAGTATCTTATATTAAGGGTCGGAGAAAGTATATCACTTTTTTATACCATGATTGTGGAATGTCGTGAAGGATCGCCATTGAATTTGTGTTTTCTAGTAGTGTCAACTAATGTTGCATCTAAATACAATTAATTTAAATTGTCAAAGATATTTTGTTAATTTTTTTTGTATTTAACGAGACATTATGCATTAAGAATATCTAAGTTGGTTGAATAGGATGTCTAAATATTATAAATCTTATGCTATTGTCCTCTATTTATATAGATAAAAGAATGAAACATTGTGTCTCATTTTAACATGTATTTTGCTTTGTGAAAGTATAATTGGTGGTCTCGTTTAATATAAAATATTAAATTAAATTATTATACTTACACATATTATATATATATATTATATATATATATATATATATATATATATATATATATATATATATATTATAGTCATAAATTTAATCCTTAAGTCCATATTTATAATAAAAAAAACATTCATTTTCATAAATCTCGAAAAGTTAGTCTTTGAATAACTCAGGGTAAAAAAATATATACATTATCGTGAGCCAACAATTAAACAAAAGAGGTCAACTAGTATGTTTATATAAGTTTATCCTAAAATACTTCTAAGATGAGAAAATAAAAAATAAAATAAATTATCATATAAGTTAAAATTAACTTATACCCTCATTAATTTATAAAAATTATCTGGTATGATGATAAGTTAATTTTAACTTATAGTAAATTTTTTTATTTTTTTCTTGTAAAAATACTTCAGAATAAACTAACTCATGTATCCTTATTATGCTAACTAGCATAAGCACACAGAATATGCCGCCAGTGTGTCTTCATTTATCGTATAAAGAAATATGATTATGATTATTATTATTATTATTATTATTATATTATTATATATATATACAAGTCATAAATATAGTGGAACCTAATGGAAAATTTGGTTTTTTTAACATAAATTAAATTTGGTTTCTTTATTTTTAAAATTTTTAATTTGGTCTCCTGTTATATAAAATAAATTCAATTTGGTCTTATTTCATTCTTTTAGCTTCAAACATTCTTTAAAATATAGTCAACTTTGGTTTAAAATATGACTAAATTGAATTAATTTTTTTTAAATAAGAACCTAACGGAAAATTTTAAAAATAAAAGGATCAAATTATATATATTTAAAAAATAAGAACCTAATCAAAACTTTTAAAAAATAAAGGGATCAAATTGAACCTAATAAATGAATTTCTTATTCACAACAATATTTTTAAATATCTATTTTATGTTAAATTACTTGATATTTTTAATTGCTCAATGGGATATATAAAGAAATAGTTTTATTGTTTAAAATCTTTAAGGATGAATGACATAACCAACTATTATTTAGAAATTCTCATATTTTTTAATTTTAAAATTCCAAATTAGCTTATTACTCTATTCTTGTTTTTTCAATAAAACACTGTTATTTAAAATTTGGTTGTTTAATTTTATTTTTAAAATTCCAAAATGCTATTATGCCAATTTTTTTATTTTCAAATTTGAACTCACTACTCTTTTGTTATTAACCTTTTAAAATAAAATTTTCAGTCTTCACTACACTCTTTCCTGTCTTTTGTTTTAACTGTCCAATTTTATTTGTTTTTAATTTTAATTTAAATCAAATAATTATAATTATAGAAACAGTTCAAGTTGTTGTAAAAAAAGAAAAATAAAATAAACCCCTCAAGTTTTTTTTTCATAAATAACTGTATTAAATTAGCTCATCATTCAATTATTTTTTTTATAAACAACTATTATTTGAAATCTGGCTTTTTTATTTTATTTTTAAAATTTCAAAATGCTATTATTTAAAAATGTTAATTTTTTAATTTTAAAATTTCAACTCACAACTCTTTTGCTATTAACTTTTTAAAAATTCACCATCTCCACTACACTCTTTTGATTTTTTTTAACTATTACCCAAAATTAATAAATTCTATATGTATTTTTAGTAATAGTTTTCGCGTCTGCATTTCTATTGTGCTAAAGTTTATACAATTTATCTTATTATTTAATTATAGTATAAAAATGTGATTATTATATACAGGTATAAAAAAGACACAAATATTAGATAAATTCTTATCTCTCATCTCAATTTTAACTTGAGATAGTCAAATACACCCATCCCAAATATATAGAAATAGGAGATAGAATAAAAACAAATAAGAGAAAAAAATGAACATTGCATATGAACAAAAAAGAAAAAGAGAAAACCTAAATCATCAAACACAAAATTTGTTGTACTCTTTATTAGAGTGGTTTTCAAGTCCACACGTCCATCTTAGCATATCACCAACATAGGTTCCAAGCTTATGATGAAGGATGATGCATGACCATATAATTGTCCTATTATGGTGTGTTATTTTTTGTCAAAGATGTTTGCTATCATCTGGTATCTTGCTGTAAACATTTTTTGTATCTGTCGTGCCAGTTTGGATCATGCAGTGTGGTTCAATTATGATTTTTCGTTAATAATATTGAATTTGTTGTAAAAAAAATTAAACACGATATAAGTCACTACAGAATAAAAGCAAGAAGAAGATAGCAGTATATCACATCCTATATTAAACAAAGAACAAATAAAAGTGATGAAAAGAGGGAAATAAAGAGAAACAAAATAAAACAAAAAAGAGAACACAAAATACGATGAAAAGAAAGAGAAATACAATAAAACAACATAGAGAACAGAAAAAGTGAGAAATTAAAATCCTGGAAAGATTACATTTTTTTTATTTGCTTTACTCAATTGCTTTGACGAATAGTGGTAGTAGAGAGGACAGGACAAAAACAATTAGTCAGACAATATAGTTCGATGGATGAAGCTTTTCACATTTTAAAAGAATGCATTAAGAGAAAGAACAAATGGGCACCTGATAGTCACAATAGTAGAACTGCATTAAGTAAAAAATTTATCAATTAAAATCAGCAAGAAAATTCAATTTTAGATGCCAAATTAGAGAGGCAATGTATTTCCTGTTAGTAATTGAATTTAGGTTAAATTACTCATTTGATCCCTATAATTTCATGGTTCTTACTTTTTTAGTTCATATAATTTGAAAGTGATCTTTTTAGTCCCTATAGTTTACATTTTAATTCTCTTTTAGTTCCTGTAATTTAAAAGTGTTTTTTTTTAGTCCCTATAGTTTATATTTTAATTCTTTTTAGTCCCTATAATTTAAAAACTATAAGGACTAAAAAAGTAAGAATCATGAAACTATAGGGACCAAATGAGTAATTTAACCTTAAATTTATGTCATATAATGAAGATTGATTCACTGCATTATTTCATACGCAAATGGTTGATGGCTTACTTGTATCATGTTCATCAGCAACAACAAACTCTCTTCTTTCACAGTGACTCCATCAAACAAAATTAAAGAATTTATATACTAATAAGAGATGATTATTTGATAATAAGGATTAAATATGTTTTTCATATATGGAAAATAGGTCGTTTTTAGATTACTGCCTCAAATTCACTTTTGGTCAATTATGTATCTAAAAATTTTTTATGTTTCAACATATATAGAACTTGTTGTTAGTCTCATTCTGTTAAGTGATGACATGACAGACGAAGTATTATTTCATCAAGTCTAATCACTAACACATCACTGTCACATCATTTTTTATTATTTAAATTAGTTAAAAAATTCAATTTTCTTTCTTCCCCTTCTCCTTCTTTCCTTTCTCCAATAGAAACCACCACTGCCATTCAACCCTCATGCAAAGGTAGCTGGTCACTAGCGTCTTGAACATCGAGAAATCGCACACCAAAAAGTGGATGTGCATGTCGACTTGACCAGGCTATAGCAGGTTCGAGTCCACGCACTCTTTGCTATTCATCGCGAACACCATCGCCCTCTCCTCACCGCAACACGCGCTAACGATCCCGTCCATGAAGCTCTAGATTCCCAATGTGATAACCGTCTTTGTTGTCCCTGATTCCGGTTCCATAAACCAGTTCAAATCCTCCATCAGGATTGTCGACTTTGTCATTCTTTCCATCAACAGAAACTTTAGATCCGAAGGGGAAGAAGGAGAAGGAGAGGCGGAGGCCGAGGTCAGTGCCGAGGGCAGAGTTGACAGTGCAATCGACAGTTGTGGAGTTGGGTTGGACGGCGGTGGTGGCGTGTGAATGTTTTTTGCTGGAGAAGGAAAAAAAAGAAAAGGGAGAAGAAGAATTGAATTTTTTAAATAATTTAAATAATAAAAAATGATGTGACTGATATATTAATGACATTTCGTGTGTCATTACTTAAAATGAGACTAATGACCAATCAAAAGTGAATTTAACATAATAATCTAAAAATAATATATTTTTTAAATATAAAGAACATATTTCAGTCATAGTAAAAATACAAAATGAGAAAGTACTCTTAGATTATATAAAATGAAGAGAAACATGAATACCTGCAGTACATTCATGTCCAAACGCAAGAATTTAAGTAAAAAATAAAAATAAGAAAAATGTCCTATCAATCTTCACTCCACTAATGGTCATCATTGGTACAAAAGAATTTTGAGAATAACTAAGGCCTTTCATCTTACGTCAATTCCCTTACTCTATTTGTACATGTACATGTAAATTATTAATTAGCCAAGAATAAAATTTTACAAGCCAAAAAACAAAAATAAGAACTTTTTTTATGGAATAAAGGAAATTGTAATTTGAGAGGTGTTGGGATGAAGATTTGCGAAACTGCAAATACATAGAGAAGAAGAGGATTTAAATGTTGCTTAAAAACAAAAAAGGATTTAAGCGTAAGAGAAAAACGAAAAACTCGTGGGTAGCAGTAGTAAAAAAAATTAGTATCCATTTTTTATTTAAGCATTAAGAAGAGATGAGGCCCCACGTATCACAGTGGACAGTAAGCCAGGATATTCCCGTTAATGAGGGAGTGAGTAAAGGGGAGAGAAAAAGTTTTCTTAAAGAGGAGGAGAAAAAATAGATTTTTTTTAATTTGTATAGTTGTTTTTATCTATTAAGGGCATAATCTTCTTGCAAAAAGAAAGATAAAAAAAAAAAAGATTATTATCATCAGTATATTGTTATAGATTATACAGGACAAAAAACATTGTTTTCCAAAAAAAAAAAAAAACACAGCTGGGTCACCGTGTTGGCTCTCTATTATTGGCTTCATCGATCTCTCCGTCCATGTGTATTACAACTTATCTCAACTTCATATAACGTTTCTATCACGTCCCATCGCTTGATAATTAGTTGGACCTGAAGCAAAAATCAATGTATGAATTAATTTATTTATTGCATATTTATTTATAATTCTTTTTCTTTTATATATACAAATAAAGGTTATTTGGAATAAATATTAAACTATTTGATTATATAAATTTTAATATCCAATTATTTAACAATTGAATAAAGTAAATAAATTTATATATTTTTATAGCATATGCATCACTTTGAGTCTCTAACCATGCTCTTAATCAAAAGATACCAAGAGGAAAGAATAAAGAATGAATTGGTTTGACCTTTATAATTTATTATTCTAACATATTATGTGTAACTTACTAAGAATAGAGGTGATAATGTGAACTTTGACCCGATAGGCCACCTTGCTAGCTTGTCAAAAAATGATGGATCGGATTAGGTGACTCATCAACTCAACGAGCCAATGAAGGGCATGTCATACATATATTTTTTTTAAAAAAATATAAATATTAATAGGTATTTAGGCTTTGGATTGTTATTTTATATTTTTTTTTAAATTTATAGTGTTGTTCAAAAATAAAATACATATTTGTTATTGTTTATATATTATTTTATAATTTTAATTTCTCCAATACTTATAGGAAACATTTATATTAAAATTAAATTTAGAATAAATAATTGATATACTTTATGTTCTATAACTAAATTTGTTTCTCTTCAAAAACAAAAGTTAAATCTATTCATTTAAATTAATTTTATGAAATAAGATAATAAAATTTTCTTCTTTTTATTTTTTATTTTTGGAGGGTTGATCGACTAACCCGTCAATCTACCCTTAAACGAGACAAATAATTATTTTTAGCCCACCATTAGAAGGCGAGTCAACCTACCCTAACTTATTTTTAGAGAGCTAGTGGTGGAACGGGCCAAAACAGGCCAAACTGATCTGCTTTATTACCCCTAAGAGAGAATGAGTGTTCCATAATATACAACACTTTGTAGAATGAATAATAATATATCATTTTCTATATTTTTAAATGATTTATAAAAAAAAATGTATCAAATGAAAAATTGATGTCAGTGAATGTTCTTAAAATAATAATTAAGAAAATAAAAAAATATTTAGTAAAATTAAATATATATTACATTTAAGTAAAGAAAACATGTAATACATTTATATTTGTATTAATTATTTATTAAAACATGTTATATATCTATTTAACCTATATTTTTAGGATATTCGTTAACGCACATTTAACATATTAAAAATACAAAAAATTTAATACTTTTTTAATAGTTAAAAAATATAAGAAAAATTTAAAATTAGAAGCAATCATTAATTAGGATTGAAGTCTTCGTGAGTTAATTGGGTATTGGACCACCGAAGACCTTCTTTTTGGGGCTGTTGACCGCTCTGCCATTTCTCATTGATATACGTCGGTCTCATTAACATATGGAGATGAATACTGTTTTGTCCATGCATATATATATATATATATATATATATATATATATATATATATATATTTGTCTTAAAATGGATAATATGAGATATCTAACTCAATTTCAAAAGTTAGTTCAAAGGATAAGGGTTATCTTTCACTTATATATTTTAATGTGAGATTATTTTCAATCGATATGGAACTTGAATTATTTTCAACAATTTAAAATTTCTTAGTTTGGATATATGATCATATAGAAAAATTAACTAACCATGCATCTGGCAAATATTCAATGCTAAAACAGTGAGAACACTATAGCAAAAGCGGCTAGAAAGGATAATTTTACTTCAACTAGACAAGATCAAATGAATTTTTGAATGATTAAAGACAGAATGATAGGGATATATGATGTGGAAGCACAAGTCTAGTAAATGTCAGGGGATAAAGCCACGAATGAGAAAAAGGAAAAGAAAAATCCCTTTCTTTAGTCTCTAATCTAGTACATAAAGGGTTTAGTTATTGTTATTTGCAGAATTAAAATGTCATGTTGCTTAAGTTATTAACAAAGACATTTTGCCTAAATTAGATGGTATTGGTTTGCCTTCTAGTGTCAAGCTTGGTTCATGTGATTTTAGTTTTATATAAAATTGATTTCCAAAATATGTTTGAAATAAAATAATTAGTATTTAATTTTGTTTTTCTTAACGAAATTTATAATAAAATTTAACGACAATCTTTTAATTTAGATAACAGTTATCATAATTTATTTTTAAAGAAACTTAATTTTTAAAATATAATCATTTGATTAAAAACTAGAGAACAAATTTTTCAAAGGAAGTCCAAAATCTTTGATTTGGTAAAATATCGTTTGACTATGTCAAACCATGTTTCATATATGGAGTTTGATTTTTTCAAACTCTTTTCATCTTACATTTATTTTTTATTTCGTTTTTTCAATCTTTGTCCTCCTTTTTTATTATATCATTTATCACATTTCTTTCTAATTTTCTCCTTCTTTTCTTTTCTTTTTCTCTTCTACAATTAACTCCTACAAATACTCATTCAAAGATTATGTGGGATTTTGAGAGAATATTTTGACAAAAACAATCTTAAAGATTTTAAAAGATTATGTGGGATTGTATTGATTTTGTGGGATTTTAAAAGATTTTTTTTAAAAGACTTTTTACAATCAGGATTCTTAACCCAAGATTTTAATGGATTTCTAACACAGATTTTTAAGATTTCAAAGTACTTTATGGATTTTTAAGATTTTGAAAGATTAATACATTTTAAACAAAAAAATAACGGAAGTTACAAAAGTGAATGAAAAAGATGATAAATAAATTATAATGTTTGAATAAAGAAAATAAAAACGATAGAAATTTTAAACCTTTTAATAACAAAGTCATTATTGCCTAAAAAAATAATAACAAAGTGATTCTCACTTCATGTTCGCCTAATTATTAGCATTTCTCCACATTTGATCGCTAATATATATGTAAGAAACTAGTTATTTGACAAAAATAGTTATTGTTTCCTAATTGTCAAAAGTATAGTGACTATATCCCGAATAATATACAATTCAATAGAAAAACCAATAAAAAACTACCTAATAATAAAATAAGGGTCATGCTAACATGCGCACTTAGGGCACATGTTAAGGATACTTCCAATAGTAACTATGTCTTAAAAACAACAATTTTTGACTTTTGAAAAAGTAAATTGCACAACTTTCAATACAAAATTTCTATACATAATACACTAACAAGTGTCTTAAGGGCACATGTTAGCATTTTCCATAAAAATAATACTCATATATCATAAAATCATTTAAAAAAAAAACTATTAACAAAATAACAATAATAATAACACAATAACAATTAAAAAATTATTAACACAATAATAATAATAATAACACGCTGTCAAAAAAATAATAATAACACATTAATAATTAACATTTTAATAATAACACAAGAAAATAATAATAATAATAATGGACGTTGTAAAAAAACAAGTTGAAGAAACAGAAAAAAAAAAAAGAGTTTTTTATTTTGATTTGCATATACAGTACTAAAAAAAAAGCAATATGAAATCTTGATGCATATCAATTGCCATTCTTTTGATGCATATCCATTGCCTGGACGTTGAAAACAATATGAATACGAAATCTTGAAGCATATACAGCACCCTTTTCTTTTGATTTGCGTAATATACATATAGTATGAACAATATTGACTATCGATTGCCATTAAAAAAATAGGTAAAATTGATTGAAAAGTTGTAAGAGAATGAACCTGGTAGTGGTTTGTGTCTTGTTCGACAGGAGAAGAAAAAGTCTTTGGAAGATTATGAAAAGTCTCAAGGGTTTGGGTGAGATTGTTGGAGGAGTATTTTATGTGTATTTCTAACTAAAAAGTCTCTCAAAATCCATTCCACAAAAGAATCCATCAAAATCTATTTACTTTTGAATACCAAAAGACATTTTAAAAGTGGTAAGAAATCTCAATTGAATACCAACAGATTTTGTTGCCCTGAAAAAAAAATCTTTATTGTCTTAATTGAATACCACAAGATTTGTTTATATTTTATAAAAGTCTTGATTGAATACCACAAGACTTTTTAATCATAAAAAAGTCTTTTAAAATCTTTTGAAATCTTAATCCAATACACCCCCTTAAGATTAGCCTACTAGGATTACGGGTGGGCAAAAAAAAAAAAAATTAAATCGACGGTGAACTGAACTGAATTTTTTTCAATAAAATTTATCTGAATTGTTGTACAGTTTAGTTTCAAAAACTTGAATTGCTTCTAAATTAATAGTTAACTAAACTGTGAACCAAAATGGAAATTGATTTCTTAAAAACACTTAAACCATGTGACAATGTCCACTCTCAAATTATGTCTGTGTCATAGTTGAGTTCATTCCTCTTCCTTATTGTTTTTATGTCTTTATTTTATCAATTGGTAAAAGTAGCACAACCACCCATGGTTGAATTCGCCCCTTTTTTATCCATATTTTTTTAATTGCTTAACTCTTCACAAAAACTTGTATTTTTGCATTCACTAAACTACGCAATAAGTTCAATCAACTAAATGCTAATATCTAACAAAAAAACTAAATCTTAAAATTATTTTTTAGGAGAGCAAAATGTTAATATCAATTCCTAGGAGAAGTGCTAATTTTTTCTTTAAAAAAACATTGACTATATTTTTGCATTCTAAATGTAACAAATATTTTAATGTTGGAGTATTTAAAATATAAATTAACAAAAAACATTTTCTCATAAATGTTTTTAAAACAAATGATCCTTAAAAATAATTTGAAACAATTCAAAGCAGTTTAAAATAATTTGAAGCAATTCAGTTTGAATCAGTTCAGTTTAGTTCAAACTACCTTTAAAATAGTTTAGTTCAGTTCACTTGAATTATTTAATAGTTCAATTCAAAAGAATTACAAATACAGTTTAAAATAGTTCACCATAGTTCAATTCAATTCCAATGAGACAATCGTAACCAAAGCTTATCTTCCTCTCATCACATTCAACCCATTATAATAATTGTGTTAACATAACCAATAAATCAATCAATAAAACTCATTAATGGTTCTCTTAGCCTATCTTCCTGGGCTAAGAAATTTGTTTGCCCAAAGAGAATAATTTTCACTACTAAAAAATAGGGTTTCAACATCGGCTATTAAGAACTTTTAACATCGATTATTAACTGATGTTGAAAGTATTATCGTTAATATCGGTTTTTCAAAATCGATGTTAATATAAAATTACAACATCGATTATTTAAATAATTAATGTTATATAATAAGAATTATAAAAAAAAGTTATATATCTCCATATCAACGTTGAATTTTACCAAAATTGATATTAATATATGCAAACAATATCGGTTTTTAGTAAAAACCAATGTTGTATGTCTATATTAACATCGGTTTTGGTAAAAATCGATGTTGCTAGTAATAAAACAACACCGATAATAAAAACCGATGTTGTTTTCTGATTACAGACATCAGTTTTTGGTAAGAACCGATGTTGTTTTATTACCAACAACTTCGGTTTTTGGAAAAATCAATGTTGTTGATGAAGTTTAACATCAATTTTTTTAAAAAACCGATATTAAAATAACATACAACATCGATTTTTTTGTAAAGTTCGATGTTATTTTTTCTTTTTTTTAATATGCTGTCTATTTTTTTAATAACCCCAAAATTAACCTGTGGATTTTAAAAGCAGAACCACAACATATAATTTTCATTCTATTTCAAAACAGTTTTTACCAAAAATTCCTTCAAAAATTTATTAATTACTATGAATTAAAAGAATATTTAATGTTAAAAGAGACATGAATTGTAAAAAATATAAAGTAACTAAACTATAATTCCAAAATTGCCTAAACACTAATAGTTTCATTTTTAACTTTCAAATAATAGGTTGCCCACTGGATGCGAAGTGTATTCAATCTCTCTGGTTCCAATGGTCTAGCATTATTGAAATATTGCATGATATAATAAAACATAAGTGAATAATATATAATACCAATGATAACAAAATGAAATATGTTTGAATTAAACAATTACCATTTCTCAATTATTCTTAAAAGTTCCTAAGATTATAGTTGACATCCCGTGCATGACGTAATACTCACACTCAGTGTTTCCTTTTTGTCTATTACACTAAATACATTATTTAGATATTCAATGTTAAGTACAAATTAGTGTACACAGTATTAAATATAACTATAATCATTGTTTAAATAACTTACTTTAACAACAATCCACCTAGCAGCAGCCTTGGATTTACTTTGTGGAGTATCGTCAAATCTTTTCAAAGCACTGTTGAATACAAACATGGATGCGCATTGTGCAATTAAAATATTGATGTTCCCGACTAATGCTAATGCAAATGTATTGAAAAATAGGACTAACTTGTTAATAATTCCTTTAAGGTAGTTGTCTGGTCTATTATGCAACGAACAAAACCAGATGACAACATTTTCCTTAGGCAAAATGACGACCATTTGCCAATGTGCACTGCAGTGGAGAACAATATAAGTTATTATACTATTATACATTAATTAAATTCATTTGTTCAGTTTAACTTACCCATTCAAGTAGGTTCCTAGGTACACATCCCTCCTTGAATTTTGCATCCAGTTCTTAATATAACTTTTTGATTCAAATTGTGATTGCCCAGATCTTTGTATGAACTGTGGCTTGAGGAATCCATACACATCAGCATTCCCCGCTCGCATACTTGTCTCATTCATATGCCTATTATTGTTAAAATAAAGTAAATTATATATGAATTTAAAACAATAAGTTAGGTAGTAAACAATAATGTAAACTGACTTAGAAAATCCACAACTGTATAACAGAGATGCTGAGACATTGACCACCGTGTGCTATTTCAGATAGATCTTCATGCTTAATGTACAAGGGGAAGTTGTCATTAAAGACCCCAAACATGGTAGCATCCCACATAACCTACAACGGCTTTAGAAAAAGATGTGGGATGGTCAATGTCATCAGATATAGGGGATCATCGACATCATGATCCGGCCTATCTGCAGGTTTCGACAGTCCTACAACTTTCTGCTTATCCAACATAGTTAATTAACATAATTTAATTATAATGAACACTTTAATTGACAAAAAAACATTTAATGACACTGAAATACTTGTTCATGTTCTTAGCAGTGTCTGGTATTGAGTTTTGAACTGTGGTTATGCTTCACTTTTATATGAATATATGTGTATCTATTTGGAGTGTGTGAGTGAGTATTTTATTTGAACTGGATTGAGGATGAAGAGAAACAACAACATGGGGGATAAAACAAGAAGAGAATATTGGGAAGTGTCTGCAACAAATTAAATTTAGGATATGTTTGGAGTTGAAGGAAGGTTGGTGGAAAGAGAGTATGAACAAAGTGTTTGGGAGTGGAGTTGACTGACATTGCAGGTCTTTCACTGCACAAACAAAGACTTGTGTGACAATGTGACATCGAATTGCACTAAGTCAAGTCAAGAACAAATGGATAATGAGTAATGACACTGCCTTTTGTAACACATTCTAACATTTTTCTTTTCTTTTCTAATATGTTCATACTATTAGATAATTTTATAATATTATTTTATATTTATATTTCACCAATATGGTACAATATAATCACTAATGAGTAAATAACCACATTTTAAAAGTATAATCACTAATTGAGGATGACAACAATTTTTTTTAGACAACCAGCTGAATGACAATGCCAACAAGAAAACTAGTTGCTATAGTGTTGGGCCTATTGGTTGTTGGGTTGTCAGGTGTAGTATTATTTATCATACCAGTTCTAGAATATACAACTTCAACATGTTCACTAAATTTTGGAATTTCACTAGACAACAATGGATTGTTAGCAAGTAATAAATGTGTCAAAGCTGACATTTCAATTAGTTCCTTGGGGATTGGATAAAAAAAATTGTTATTTGAGAGATCCAAGACTTTCAGGTACACAACATGCTTGGTATCACACCATTTAGCTGGTTTTCCCCGAGTTGGAGTTCTATAAGAAGTTTCAAGTTTTCAATGGATGTTGGTATGGAACCATTCAGATTGTAGCTAAACTTTCACAAAGACACACATAAATAAATGAATAAATAGATTCACTCAAATAGGGTGAGAGTTAGAGAGAGTACCTGCAGAGAGGGGTTGTTGTTACCAAACAATGTTTGTAAGTTTCTCTCTTTGTAAGTTACTTGTTGTAACCAAAATTTACCATACTACACATTAGATAACTTGATGATGACCTTTGAACTATAAGTTAAGGAGAATTCAGATACTCTCTTGCATACACTTATGACCACAAATACATATTATCATCCAGCTAAGCATATGTGAAATTAGATCAATCACAATTAAGCAAGATGCATTAACTATTAAAGCCTTTTTTTTTATCATTTGTTTCAATTAATCATCCAAAAGCCAAGTTGGAAAACAAATAACTGCCTCATTTCTCCCTATCGAACAACTAAACATACATAACAGAAATCAATTTGTTGTTGTATTCTGGGAGATAAAGAAACCAGATGGAAGCTAGGTTCTTTAATTATAATATTGTATTATGGCTTATATAGTTTCTTCAACCTTCACAATTCATCATCACAACACTATGGTTTCTGAGCTTCATGTACCCTTGAATAGATAAAAAAAATGCTTTCAATTAAATAGAACAAGGAAAAAATGCTCTTATTCATGGGGGAGCTCTATAGGCTAGAGCTAGACTGTAGAGGATAAAATAGATATTGTTTTCTATTTGTTATTTAAATTACTTTACTAATTTCTCTTGTCTTGTAATCTATATGCAAACAAGTTGTGAGTTATTCTTAGAAGAAATACTGA
Organism: Glycine max; assembly: GCF_000004515.6. NCBI lineage: Eukaryota > Viridiplantae > Streptophyta > Magnoliopsida > Fabales > Fabaceae > Glycine > Glycine max. The sequence goes on from NC_038250.2 coordinate 11,350,446, forward strand.
CGAGAAATAATTCATCTCAATGTCCAAGTTGTGCATGCCACTGAGAGGCTTGGTTGTTTCTTAAATTTTTTAGCAATTGCCAGAGCAGCCCCCATTGAATAATAATATCTAGTTCCTTGATTGGGTGTGCTGCGAAGAACCAGCAATCCTAAAATTTAAGGAGAGGCTATATTGAAACAAATTAAGTTATGTTTTAAAAGGGCTTGAAAAATTAAAGTCTGAAACCAATAACAAAAGCTGATATACCCCAACGGCTATGATTAAATTAGAAGATTTATGAAAATAAAGTCTAAAATCAATAATTCTACTTCAAGAATAAGAAAAGCTGATGAAAGATGGGATATAACAGGGCTAGGCTTTTTAGACTATCCAATCATCTCACTGGTGTTCATACACATTATTATAGAAGCAAGGTTCATGATGATGAACCAAGCAATTTTGATGATGCCAAAAGCCCAAGTGATTGATTCAAGACTTCAAGATCAAGCATCAAGAATCCAATCCAAAATTCAAGATTCAAGAGAAGAAATCAAGAAGCACCGAGTCAAGACTTCATATAGGATAAGTATTAAAAGATTTTTTCAAAAACCAAATAGCACAGTTTTGTTTTACAAAAGAATTTTCTCAAATTTTCTAAAGTTACCAGAGTGATTACTCTCTGGTAATCGATTACCAGTTTGCAGTAATCGATTACTAGTGACCAGATTGGTTTTTAAAATGTTTTCAAATGATTTGTAACGTTCCAAAATGATTTTCAAATAGTGTAATTGATTACACTATATTAGTAATTGATTACAAGTAAATCTGAACGTTGGAATTCAAATCCAATTGTGAAGACTCACAACTTTTCATAAAATACATTGTGTAATCGATTACACCATTGTGATAATTGATTACCAGTGAATAATTTTGAAGAAAAAGTTAAGAGTTATAACACTTAACATGATTTTCTCAAAAGTCATAACTCTTCCAATGGTTTTTTTGACCAGACATGAAGAGTCTATAAAAGCAAGACCTTGGCATGCATTTTACAAGCTTCCAAAAAACACATATCTCTTTCAAATCTTTTCTTACCATTGCCCATTGTTTTTCTTTGCAAAAACTCTTGCCAAAAAGATTTCTAAACTTTGGTTTCAAAACTTTGTTTTTCTGCAAGTGAAAATTCTACAGAAAACAAAAGTGTGCTATTTTTTCTTCCTTCTCTCTCTTTCCAAAAGAATTCAAAGGACTAACTGCCTGAGAATTCTTTTGATTCTTCCTCCTCCCTCTTAACAAAAGATTTCAAAGGACTAACTGCCTGAGATATCTTTTGTTTCCCCTTACAAAGATTCAAGGGATTAACCGCCTAAGAATTCTTTGTCTTAACACATTGGAGCGTACATCCTTTGTGGTACAAGTAGAGCTTACATATACTTGGATTGTAATATTGAGAAAAAGAAAGGGTACATCTCTTGTGGATCAGTTCAAGAAGAGCGTACATCCACTTGGTGTTTCAAAGAGAACAAGGAAGGGTACATCCCGTGTGGATCTTTGCTTGTAAAGGATTTTACAAGGTTATTGGAAATCTCAAGAACCGGTGGTTGCTTGGGGACTAGATGTAGGCACCGGTTGTTTCCGAACCAGTATAAAAACTTGGTTTTGTTTCCTTCTTCCCTACACTCTTTAATTTCCATTGTGCACTTTTTATTTACGCTTTACTTTTGTCTAAGTTATTATTTTGATTCCTTACTTTCTCATAACTTAGTAGTAAAGACAAATTGAATCTAGTAACATTAAGAAGGATAAGTTTTTTTTTTAATTAGTCAAGACCCGTTCATAATTAATTCAACCCCCCCCCTTCTTAATTATTCTGAGGCCACTCGATCCAACAATTATGCATGTAGATATAGTAATTTGCAACAGTTGCATTATTATTTTCTAGTTTGACTTCTCAACACAAAAAGAAAATTCACCAAGAGGGCCTAGTCAAGAAAAATAGAAGATGGTAACATATCAGAAAGAGGAAAGCAATTGATTAATAATTGACACTATCACCCGTTTTTAGCTGAAGATTCGATCAGGTTAGCTGATAATGACGGCTTTACCGTGTAAAAAAAAAAGAATGCTATTAGTTATAGATAACATTCCACATAATGTCAGACAAAGCAAGGCAGGTGTGGATCTAAGATGCAAGCACACAGGGAAAGCGAATTGGTCAGTGTCATTCACAATTTTTTTATAGAAAAAGTAGATAAGATAAGTGTAGGTAAAACAACATAGAGTCACCCAAATTGGCTATTGTTGAAACTTGAACAGAATTTTACTGTGAAGTTGTTTGCATCCAATGCTAAACTTATAAACTAACATGTAGCTAGTGAAATATATCCCATCCGTCATCAAAGTGATTAGATTTTACTGTAATAGATTCACTAGGTATGAAACAACAACAACTGCAACATTCTACTTCAACACTCAGTGGACAAGTCTGCCATGAACCTCATGAAAGAAAAGCTAAAGAAAAGAATGCTCCATCATTATTCCAAGAATTATACTTCAATAAATGGTGGGCCTATTGATTCTTCTTCTGTTGAGACAAAACTGAATAAGGTACGCAAATAGTTTCTATAACAAGCCAACCTTAACTTTCTATTTGCACTTGTGTATGTATAACTATTATGCTATGCATTACCATTATCTTTAGTAAGAGTAATGATATTATAGCTTTCTTTGTGTGATACTTTCATTCTCCATATATAATCATGCAACAATTTATATTTTCATAATAAAAGTTCTTGCATTTTCTAAGGTTGATTGTTGCATTTTCTAAGGTTGATTGTTGACTTTAGGCTCAGATTAATTGAAAGCAACACTTCAGCTTAGATTGTACAATAAGTGAATCAGCTCACAAGCAATCCAAGTTGAGCCCACAACAACAATTATATATATTGCAACTACAAGTCAATCTATATATATACAACATGATTCATTCAATATATTAGCATATATCATTGTGTCTGAGTGTGCATAACTTAAAATTCAATATATCCCCCATTTGATTGGTTTGAACTAATAACCAAGGGGTTCAAGTTCAACTTTATACATCCTACTTACCATGTTTATAAGCTGCTACTAGACTAGCCAGGAACATGATTCATTCCAATGTCACTCAAGTCAAATTTAGAATATCATGAATGTAAATTTTTTGGGTACACAACACAAGTAGCTACAAATAACCAAGTGAATATATATATATATATATATATATATATATATATATATATATATATATATATATATATCAATAAGAAATAGCAAATAAATCAGAAATTGGTGTTTCAATCCATCTTTATATAACTAAGAAAATTGCACATAGCAAGTTTTTTTGCAGACACACCAAGCTAATGGCTACATACGATACATTAAAGCAAATGATAGGTGCCTTTTCACTAGAATAATTGATAGGGAAATGATTTTTGCACAGAGCAACCACGAACACAGAGAAATGATTATGGTAAATATGTTATCACAAGGAAGCAAATGGACTGTTTATTATATACTCATAGTCATAGGATATTAGAATAGTTCCTCTATATACTATGCTTAAGAGTCCTGAACAACAATGTGTTGTTGAAGCTCATAGGCATGATTGCACACTCAAGGATATGATGAGGAGGACTAATAATGTGAAGTTCATGCATGTATACTAAGTTCTTGAAGCTCAATGTAGCAAACCTTGTCCTCCCACCAATAAAGTTAATGTTGCATCCACTATCCCTAATTAAGTTCACATTTTTTGTTATAGATGTGGGTAATCCTTAAGTTGATGATGTGGTTGATTATCTTGCTATGGTTGATGTTTCACGACCTATTGATCCAATTCAGTAAATTCCTACAAAAAGGTTTGTTAGACAAAGGTGGTTTATTATTGGTGATGACCTTCTGGTTTATCTCAATAAGGATTCATATAACTTTAGAGATAATGTTGATCCAAAGCGCTATTGAGAAGTTATCTCTTGCCCTCAATTTGAAATGTGAAAGTGTGCAATGACTGAAAAGACATAGTTTATGTCATTTAATGACATATGAAAGTTGGTTATGAAAAGATCATTTAGGTAGAAAAGGCTTTAATTGTGAGAATTAAGGCTAGAGAAGTCTCTAAAAAGTCTCATGTATGCACACAACAACCTGAGGGTGTCCATATTGGTGGTAATGAGGACTTGGTTTATAAATTGAAGAGGTTGATTTATTGCTTGAAACAAGCTTCCAAAAAGTGGTACTTGAAATTTGATGGAATAGTTACTTTCATAAGGATTAGGGAGAATAAAGTTGATTAGTGTATGTACCTCAAGGTTAGTGGGAGTAAATTTATCTTCATGCTATATGTAGATCATATATTGCTTACTTTTAATGACCATAGCATGCTCCATGAGACAAAATGGATGTTGACTAGATGCTTTGATATAAATGATGTTAATGAGGATTTTTTGTGCTATGGATCAAGATTCATTGAGATAGATCATGCTACACACATGAGGTGTCTAAAAAGGCGTATATTTATAGTCTTAAGGAGTTTTAATACGCAAAATTGAAAATTAAGGGAAGTTTCAATCACAATAATGTCAAATTTTAAAAGGATAAATGTCCTAAGAACGAGACTCGATGAGCATATATGATAGATAAACCTTTTGGGAGTGATTACGGTAACCTTATGTATGCTCAGGTATGCATTAGACTTAATATCACTTTCAAAGTTGGCATTCTTAGTAGATAAGGTCAAGCCCTAGGAAAAGGTTGCTAGATAACTGCTAAGAAGGTGACAAGTTACTTTGCAAAAGACCAAATAATATATGCTTGTATATTGGAGAATTGACAACTTGGAGATCATGGGGTACACAGATCAGATCTTGGTGGGTGCCTTGATGATAGGAAAACAACTTCTAAATACATTTTATGATGTTTGGAAGTGTGATATTCTTGAAGAGTGAGAAACAAACTCGTGTTGTCTCCTTTACTATACAAAACAAAGTTCATTGCTTGCTTTGTTGCTGCTACTCATGTCATTTGGTTAAGGATTCTTATGACAGGACCTCACATTGTGGACTCTATTCCAACTATTGAGAATTTTCTATGATAATAGTGTAGTATTCTGTATAATGAACAATAAGACTTTTGGTGATTTTAAATTCATGCAGTTCACTACTTGGCTATTAGAGATCTTGTGAAAGATTGTCATAGTTGTTTAACATATAGTAACAAACTTCATGCTAGGTGATCCCTTAAGCAAGGGACTCGAGCCCATTTTTTTTAGGGACATTGTGAGTTCTTTTAATCTTTTAATATGCTTGGTTAGTGGGAGTATGAGTTACGTATTGTCTTCCCCTATGTTGACAAATCTTTAGATTTTGATATTTTCATTTAATTTAAATTCTATTATGCACTTTGTATTTATGTGTGTGATAACATTAAAACTCGGTGTCATTGGGACCACTATGCCTATGGTCAACATTGGAATTAGAGCTGAGACATATTAATATTAAAGTTCATTGTCGTTGGGACCACTATATACAGGTGGTCCACTCCATGATTGAAGCTGAGGCATAAAAATATTAAAGTTCGATGTTGTTATGACCACTATGTCGATGATCAACACTAGTATTAGAGTTAAGGCATAATAATATTGAAGATTGATGTTGTTAGGACCATTGTGTCTTTGATCGACACTAGTATTTGAGCTAAGGCATAATGATATTGAAGCTTAGTGTTGTAAGGACTATTGTGCTTGTCATCGATGAAATGTTGGAGTTGAGGCATGATGATTTCCTAATAAACCATGTAATTTCTCTAGCTTTCAAGCTCTTGAGAGAAATTAAAGATTGACGATGAAAATGATGGCATGGTTGTGTAATCACATTGACATGTCATTTTCTTGCTACACTCCACATTGATGACTAGTTGACGAAGTCGATAATATTTGTAATCATGGGCGATGTTTCATCAATATGAGGGTTGCAATTTTCGCCATGATTTAGTGTTACATGACTTTTGTTGGATGAAGTCTTAATTAATTAGGTGTTGTATCTTGGAATCATATGTTTTGTGACCACAATATGTTATTAGCCCAAGAGTCATTTTCAAAAATATTTTTAAAATTAAAGACACAAATTAATTTTGTCCAAGTGGGAGAATGCTAGAACTTTCCTATAAATTCTTGTGGATTAAAATTAATTGTGACATTTTGTTTTGCCTAAAATGGATTGATATTATGATTCGTTTGATGATACTTTAGTCCATTAATAATGTGTGATTAATGATAATGGACTTTCGACACCTATTATTAGTCAGCGTGGGAAACAATGTGAGTCTAACTACTAAGACTATAATAGGAGGTAATTAGGGTTAATAAGTAGTGGCCAAGTCCCTTTTGTTGTCGTGTCATTCAAATGCTCTTTAGGGTTTTTCATTGAAAATTCTAGCTAGTAATTGGAGCGTGTAATTAGGTAAAGAAAGACTTGATTTCTCAGTATCAAAGATTCATGTAACAAATAATTCTCATACATCCAATCACGTCTTCAACAAGTAGGTAATTTTTAATTGATGTTCCGAACTCCTATATATAAAGTTTGTGTCATTCTTGGTTAGGTTTAACATTAAAAAAAAATGTGTCATTCTTGACATGATTTTTCTTACAATTAATTGTAATTGAGCTAATTGGCATCTGATGACTCATATTAAAAAATCCAGTGAGAGATACCCCTCCCTTTACTTTAAGACTTACAATTTTAAGTTTCTATTGCTTAGGTTTTCTTCTTTGCTATAGTTCCCTTATTTCTCTATTTTGTAATCTTTGTATGAAACATCCAAGGCAGGCTAAATTTCAAATTAATTTTATGGATCTTGAGATTTGATTTTAATTTCAAATTTCAATTCTCATCTTTTTTGCTTTTTCTTTTAAATCTTCTTATTTTTTCTTATATCTTGATTGCTAATTCTTTTTGGGTTTGTACTTTATCTTTCAAATTCGAATTTGCATTTTAGATGGATGCGTTAAATGCTTAATTAGTTTGATGTTATATGTTATAATTAACAAGCTAAAATTTTTTATTAACCTTGATGAATTAATTAATTATTTTTATTAAGCATGGAGTTTAGGTTAAGAAAATAGTTTTTGAAATATTAGGAGTTCGTCAAACTTGTGAAAATGCATAGCTGTAAGTGGAAAGTTAGTATCGATTTCCAGATCGCATTAGTGTAAATTTTGGTCCAATTACTTACGAAGAACTACATATACTGTTTCTTAATGCCCTGAACCGACCAACACATCGGAATAATAACAAGATACACAATGTAAATAAAATGTTAGAATAGGTCAAAAACTCAAATTAAAACACATGCATGTGTATTATCGTTTTCATTGTATTAACTATATATATATATTGCTACCATGCATTAACATTTTTCCCTAGATAGTTAATGTGTATCATAGCTTTATTATTTTTTTGACGATCACTCTCTAGATATAGATTTAACTTATTTAAAGTGAGAAAGTATATAAATAAAATACTTAAATATGATTTAGGTCTCTATTAAACGATTCATTTTTATTTTAGGTTGTTAATTAAAAAATTTGTTACATTAGATCCCTAATATATTAAAGCTTTTTGCTTCAAGTCTCTATCGACAAGTGATTACACATGACATAATTTGAATAGCCAATTATATTGGGAAGCATGGACAAATGATCATGTATATAGATATGTATTTTAAAATTAGTTAATGTAAAATTTTGTAAAATTAATTATTTATGTTATTATTAATAATTATAATAATCATCAAGGTTAGTTAGTGTAAAATTAGTTGTGTTTATTGTTATTATTGTTATGATTAAGACAATAATTATAATAAAATTGTAAAAAATTACTAATTGTGTGTTTGTTGTTTTTATGATAGTGGTTAAGATTATTATCATCTAAAATAAAAATTAGTTTCAATTTTATGTAAAAATATAGTAAATATTTTTTTTTTAAAAAAATATTACTTATTAGAAGATAGACATTTAAAACAATTACAAAAAGGAAGAAATTTTTCTGGCCCCCCTTTAATAAGTTTCTGGATTCATCCATTTTGGGAAGATATATTAAAAAAGTATCATATCATCACTTAATTGAAGACAATAATTCAAAACAAAAGTTTTGATATATCCAAGATTTAATGTAATGAAATTTATTAGGAGTTTAAAACAAAAATCAATCATTTATCATAGACCTAAAACATATTTTAGCCTAAATAAAATAAAATAAAATACATTTATTGTTAATATTTTATAAACATAATTTACTTAACTCATAGAATTGATACAATTGTATAAGATCGTGTTTTGTTCACATGTAGGAGAACTATGCATTTAGCAGAAGAACTTGTGTTTAATTTTCTTTATGTGCAAAATTTTCTTAAGCAGCGACAATCACGCCCTGTAAACAGATTAGTCTCTGACCTAATGGGTTGGGAGACACTTGTGATCTCTGACCCAAGATCCATAAAGCATAACCCCTCTGTTCTTATTTATAAGATTCAATTATCTAATTCATCAATATTAAAGAAAATAATTAATTTAGTTGATAACAATAAATTTATCTTAAATTTGTAATCTTTTTCAAAACTATCATTGTCATTAATACTCATATATCTTCTAACCTCTCTTCTTTTAATTAGGGGTATTTCTAGCGTGAAAATAACTAACGCACTGAACATTATATATTGGATCTTATAAAAATCAACAAACATTATTTTAAATTTGGATCTTATAAATAAAAATATGGAAGGAGTAAGGTATTTTGAATAAAGCCTATTGCATTGTAAAATACACATAGACATCAATATGGGCCACAAAAATACCAAATTGTGAGTCACCTTCAAGCGAATCATAAAAATACCAATTCGATTGGATCCACCATGGGTTGGGGGTTAGGTGAGTCGGTTTTCTATTTTTAAAAAACAAAAAATATGTTTGGTAAGAGTATTTTTAGAAATTGTTTTCAAAACTAATATTTTTTGGTTTTTCAAATATAGAATAGGAACATCTCTAAGTAGTTTTGTTTTCTATTTTTAGTTTGCCATTACATATATTCTTCATTGCATTGTTTCATCTCTTTCTCCCTTTATACCCTTTCAAAATTAGTTTCTAAAAGTTATTTTATAAAATAACTTTAAAAATTATAAACATAAATACAAATAGATATGATAAAACTGGCTACCCTGTAGGCCAGCCTGCTGTGAGTTGATAATGGATGATTTCATGTGAGATTTTCACTAGGGTTCTCTCATTGAAAAAAACCTCCACTATTAAAATTCATGTCTTTTTTCATTATTATCTAAATTTTCTCTTTCTTATTTTGAATTAAAGACTAAGATTTCACGTAACAAAATATCACATGAGAATATCCAATTCCGAATCAAAACTCGTTGTGAGTTGTACGATATACTGGGCCAACCAAAAAAGTCTGAATCCAATTTAGGCTTCGAGGCTCAAGTCTCGTGAAAGTCTAACATTTTAAGTTTAATATAACTTTTTACAAATTTTGTGTCACGATCAAATTAGGTTAACAACCTCTCTCTCTCTTTCTTTAAAGATCATGACCGTGAAACTTATAAAATATTGTTTCTTTGTGGGATAAATAATTATTTTTGTCCCTGAATATGTAATTCGTTGATAAATACATCCCTAAAAGATGAAAATATAAAATTTAATCTCTAAAAGTATAAAAAGTACAACAAATATATCCGACCGTTAACTTCATCGTTAATAAAATAATCTACTTGGCACAAAAGAGTGAATTTGTTATTGAAATAATTACCAACGTGGTCATGCTGACTAGATTGGATAAAAATGACAGTAAGATATCATTTTGGACTTAAATGTCAGTAATTTTTTATTGGACGAAAAATGTCAATATTTTTTATTGGAGGAAAATGTTAGTAATTTATTTTGAACCAAAATGTCAGTACATTTCATTAGACTAAAATACCAATAAGTTATCAGTAAGTTTTTATTGGACCTAAATATCAATATGTGTCTATTATACTAATTTGTTAGATCCAAAATTTCGTTTCATTTAAGGGTAAAATATAATTTTAGAAAAAATTTTCGTTATTTTTTTATCGTTACAAACATAACATTAAAATAATTACTTAAAAAAATATTGACAAACATAATTTAAAACAAACATAATAATAACGATAATATTGATTATCAACCATAATTTATCCGTGACAATAAAAATCATATAAAATAAACATTATACTAGTTTACCAAAATAAATATTGTAACATTGTACCAATCATTACAATAATTTCCAAATTATAATAATTAGTCACAATCTACTATAAATAAAAAATAAATATATCTTATATTTCACTTTTTCGAATCTTAATTTTTTTTATTAACGGTATCGGACGAAAGTTAACGTCTGAATATATTTATCGTACTTTGTACATTTTTCGAGATTAAATTTAATATTTTCAACGCATTTGTCAGCAGAGTGGGAAGACAAAAAGTCAAGAAAATATTATATGAAAAATATGTCCCTATTTTGGCAATTAGAGATGATTAAGTTGATCATCATTTGAGTGACAAATTCATCCATTTATATCACATACACTATCTTATTAACAATAAAAAATGAAAATTAACGGCGAATATATTTGTCACACTTTTTTATATTTTCGGTGCACATTCAAAACCAAAAGTATTCATTTATCCTTTATAATATTTTATCAACTTCAGGCCCTGAATTTCCCCACGTGCTCGTGCTCATCTGGTCTTACTGAGTCAGCCCCATACGTGACTGCACCTTATCATTTGGCCACGTGCCCACACTCGTTTTACGCTCTTTCGGAGAACACGTTTAGAGCTCCAAAATCGTGGAGCACCTTCGCCTCCTTCCTCACTATATAACACCCTTCCGCCGTCAATTTCCATAAAAAATAATCTTCACAACAATCTTAGAAATAAACCTACATATCCAACCCTCATATAAATACGCCATTACCCTACAACCATATATTATACACATAGCTAGACATGGTGAAACCAGCCATGGCTAGTGTTGATTCTTCTTCCTTTTCTTCTTGTAAAAATGATTCATTTTCCTCTAACTACAGCATTGATACTTGCAAGATGTACAAAGGGGTAAGGAAGAGAAAATGGGGCAAATGGGTGTCCGAAATTCGGCTTCCCAACAGCCGTGAGCGCATATGGTTGGGGTCCTATGACACCCAAGTGAAGGCGGCCAGAGCATTTGATGTCGCACTTTATTGCCTACGTGGCAAAAGTGCGAGTTTCAACTTTCCTGACACACCTCGACACTTGGAAATTAATATGGTGTTACCATGTGACATACAACAACAACCTCTCTCCCATCCGGAGATTCAAGAGATAGCCTCGAAGTTTGCGAACAACGACCACGTCCCTTTGGAGGAGGAGAGTGCTTTTCAAGAACAAGAACAAGACCCCTCGATGGAGTCACAAAGTGACGAGTCTAAATCTGCCAATACAATAACGGAGATGAGCAACTTCCCTAATATTTATGATGGTGGAACTCATACTAATGTACAAGTGGATCAATTACAAGGGGATTGGGACAGCATGGATTGGACATTTTTTAACATGTTGGATGACTTGAATGGCTCGGATTTTGGCCTCTATTTGGGGCCAGACAAGTTGCACCCGGGTGAGTTTTTGTGTCCCACTCAAGCTCCAATGCTTTTTCATGAGGATGAAATTGAAGGTGATGATGATCATGATGCTTTTTCTAACCATTCCTTACTTTGGAGTTGGAACTTTTGATTCACCTGCAAATTAACTTAGATACCCTCTACTTTGCATAAGTTTCAACTAGTAAATAATTACTAGCAAGCAAGCCTCTCTATTATGTTTTTTTGTAGCCATTTATACATGGCTGTTTCTCAATTATAATAGTTAGGCTATGACTAGAGTTTATGTCAAATGGACCATAAAGACAAAAAGAAAAAAGACCATATACCATGCCATAAATAATATTATAGAAAGTGGCCCGGTTTTTATTGCCATCTTTCTGTTTTTTTTTTTTTTTCTGTTGAATTTATTAGCACTAGCTAGCTATGTCGGATTCAGTTTCTTAAAAGTAAGTGATTCACTTTAAAATATAAATTAAATAATTTCAATCATTGGTAAAAAAAATCAATAATCGTTAATTTTTTTCCATCATCAAAGATTGATGTTATTACTTTATTTTTACTTAATTACTTTAAAGAAATCAAATCCTGCTGTCTCTTGAGAAAAAAGTAAAGAGATTAACACGTGATAGCAGCTACCCACTGCCAATTTGTCTCTTCTAGTTTCTTTTGGAGATAAAATCTGCACTGATAGTTTAACATCACCAGTATAATTGTCAATCATATTATCTATATATCCCAGACAAAATAATATATTATGTATACATTTATTCTCAGATGTCTTGTTTCTTTTCTTTTTAATTGAATTTTTTTATGCGTGTTGGTGGTGCTTACTAAACACAATAATTGCATAATTTAAAGTAAATTTTTGTCCACTCATCTATTTCATTAAACTTCTACAATCATCGCCATTGCATGATTTGGAATTCCCTCAGAGAGAGATCGCTCGAAACTTTTATGTATCTAAAAATAAATTTAATTTAGTGATCACATACGACTGAATTTAATAAACTTAATAATTTGCATATTTGTTATTGTTTTATGATATGAATCAGATATATATTAAGAAACATAAAATACACATGTTTTCCTTTACTTAATTAGAGTGTAAAATGAAATTGTCTTTGTTTTGTTATATAATAATTTGTTTTAGTGTACGTAAGAAATATATATATATATATATATATATATATATATATATATATATATATATATATATATATATATATATATATATATATATAGAGAGAGAGAGAGAGAGAGAGAGAGAGAGAGAGAGAGAGAGAGAGAGAGAGAGAGAGAGAGAGAGAAGAGAGAGAGAGAGAGAGAGAGAGAGAGAGAGAGAGAGAAAGAGAGAGAGAGAACATTGATAACATGCTACGGTGAAATAGAAAAAATAGAAAGCTTAAAATTTATAAAAAATGTTGATAGCTAGTACTTGGCAGAGGAGTTTTAGGCTTTATTTATTTACTGTTTTAAAAACGATAGTTTTCTACTTTCTAAAATTTGTTTGTCCCTTTAATATATTTGAAAGTGTTTATCTCTGGAACACATTTCTGTTTTCTAAAGTGTTTCCTGATAACTTAAATAGAACACTTGAAGAAGAAAAAAAGATGAGAAAATAATCTCTCAGTTATTTTTGTTTCTTTATTTTTAAAACATTTATTTTAGAAATAAATTCCAAAACTTATTAAATTTTGGATTAGAAATTGATATTGAATAGTATGGAGTATTTTAGAAAACATTTTTTAAAATAAAAAGGTGAAAAGGTAATCAGACATGCCATAAATTTTACTCTATTGGAAGTAGAATTTGTATTCCCTCTTTTGTGAGAGAACTAATCGTTGTGCATTTTAAATTACTTGAAAATAGTCATGTGGAAAATTATAAATTTATCTTATTAAATAAGCAAAATGATGTGTAATGGAAAGATCACCACTATATCTGTTAGTTTATGGAATTTTCTATTTTACAAAACATATAAATCAGTTTCTACGATTTAGGTGAATTATGTATAATTGAAACCTTTATACCATTTCCTTTTTCGTTTTATAATTTGTTAGGATTGATGGTAACGAGTAAAATCCAGTGATATTTAATAAATTTCAGTATTTGAATTGACAAACCATTAAAAAAATCATTTCATTTAAAGACTATTTTTTTATTTCCTCCCAATTTAACTAATATAAGATGGAGCAAGAAGTTGCAATTGCTATATTTATAGAACTACGTATTTATCCCCATTTAAATTTTATATACCTCTTACTGAAATTCATTTTGGAGTTGTCCGCGTATTCTACGTTCAACCTTTCCAACCCAGGTACTCATAAGCGGTTTTTGATGGTATCGGTTACCCCCGAGTGTTACAACTGGTTCATGAGTATATATTTGTTGTAGCCAATGTTCAAAAAATCATATCAATCATGGACATTAGAAAGGCAATGAACTTCTGTTCTATATGATGGAAAACCAAAATAAACAATATTTGTTGATACAAATTATAGCATGTTGAGTATAGCCATAAAGCTTAAAAAAGATTGTGAAAGACATACCTAAATTCGTATCCATTCTTATAAGCTAGACAAAAACCTTAGTTATTCTTGAAAGTGTTTTGGTCCACTTTTTAGGGGAATGTGTAACAGAATCTGACTAAGAGAGAAGCTATCATAGAGTGTGAATTTGCTTAATAAATTAATAAATTCATAATCCCCTAATAATAGGTAAAGATCTCTCAAATGAACTATATACTAAATGATTGACCCAACCCATCAGGATCAATCTTATCTTAATCCAATCCAAGATATATGTAATATACATATGATAATTAACTTATCTCAAATTATCGATTGAATAGAGTAATTTAACTAGATAATGTATTTTTTTTTACAGGGAATTAAATTCTTTTTTATTAAAAGTAATTGTTTGGATATTTTACTAATTTTTTTTTAAAATTTTAGAATTTAAAAAGAAATTTTAGTTAAATGAAAAGATAGAATTTCAAATTCCATCTCAAGAGAGTGAATTTGGAAATTCTTTGGACAGAGGTGCACCTCACTCTTGAACTTCTCTCTCTGGTTCGTCTTACTCCTCTCATGAACTTTCATGGTTTTGATGCTGTTCTTTTGTGATTATTGCTTTGTTCTTCTATGATTATCTCTTGAACTTCTCTCTGCTCTATTTCAATGCTCGCGTAGGAGATCTTCTATTTATTCTTCTTCGATCATTTTGTTTAATTGATTGAAAAATCTTTTTCTGCTGAAATTTTAAGTAGTAATTGATGTTTCTATGCTTTGATTTTGTGATTAGCATGCCAATTGTTTGTGAGATTTGGTGGTTAGATGTGATTATTGTTGCATTGTTGCATTATTCACAAGGATTTTGTGGAATTGCAACTTGTGTTTATCGGTTTGGATTTCATGAGTAGAAACGGAACAACAACACACTTTCGAGGAACCTCAAACGAAACCTGAATTAGGGTTTCTAACAGAAAAAATTGCTTCACTCACCGAACTAGAAAAGGTTGAGGAAGTTGAAACAGAAACAAAGTCTGTGTCACGTCCTAGTGTACTCACTAGGTGCAAATCGGAACTGGCGAGAATCGGACACAGACTTGACCCTCCGGTAAATAATTTGTTGAAAAAAAGAAGGTTGGAATCTGATTAATTAATCCCATTATTTTTAATTCGTACCTATCTCCATATTTTGCTTCCTTCCTACTACTCATTTGAATATAGTCTTTTTTACATGTAATTGAATTGAATGTGTTTGAGTCTTTGACACCTGGAGTGTACGCGCTAATTAGTGGGGCTCGTTGGTAACATAAAAGGGTATGAGTGTGTAGAAAATAGAAAGAAGAAAGAGAGGGAGTGGTTTCAATGCATTTCATGTGCTGAAGCCTGGATTTCAGTCCTCAGTAGTTAATTCATTTCTTGTCATTACACTGCACAAGCCTAAAGCCTAGATTTTTTTTTTTCTCTACCAACCATGTTAAGAACCTGAACTTGCTGCTCTCTGCAATTTGCTTTCAGGTTTTGCTTTTTGTTTCTTTCACTTAATATCGAACTTCACGGAGTCCATTAATTAATCTCTAAAATAAAATAAAATAACGGGTTGAAATGGGGTTTAAGCGTAATTTTTTGCTTAATAATTTTGCTTTTGTTTCTAAAATAATTTATTCTAATGAGTGCACAAATACTGTTTGGAGTAAGATTTTGAAGCTATTTTTTTAAGCTGCCATCTATGACAGCACAACACTCATCCCAATGTTGTTCAATTAACTATTTAAGTATCTTTGGATGCTCTGACTAACTTTCCAATTGTGTGGAAAGTTAATTTGGATTGGAAGTATGTATCTATAGGACTTAGCCGTGTACCCCATCTTGTTTCTAATACTTATTTTATTTTTAATCAGCACAAAAAACATAATTTTATTGGATAGATGGTAGCTAGTAGTACCAGAATTTTAATAATCATAACAAATTGCAACTTGCAATAGAATGTGAAAATGACTGGTGGAATGTTTTGTTATCATAGATGTCACTTGTTAGGAGAATTATTGATGTTTTTTTCACTTAATTGTTGGATCTGCTTCCCTTCATGTTGTTTTTCATGTACTTTATATTATTGCATATAGGTGGAAGATCTCATGAAGGCAGGAGAAAATTTAAGAGCAAAACTTGGATTGCACAAACGTAGAATAAGTAAGCATGTGTTTTACTTTTTTAGTTTATATAAAGAACATATATTTCCAAATTGAATAGTGTGAAATACAGTTTCTATGTAAGTGTTACAATATTGTTTAACATGGAAAAAGGAAGAAAATAAAGGTTGGTGTGTGGATAATAAACATGGATGCCCATGTTGTTAGGTAATGGTTGCTTGGATTTAGGTGATGATGATTGTGCTAGGTGTAAATAGTTTTACCTCACTGGCAACGAAAATTCGATCCTTTTCATAAACTTTAGAATTGTAAATCCATGAGTTGCAAACAAAGTGCATTGTTCCATGATTAGGAATGTCATCAAGAGTCAAATTCACGAGGAAGAACTCAACTTGCATATAATTTTTTTATAAAAAAATCTCCAAGAATTCCCATGTCGTCGTCCCATTCAAAATGAATATTGAATGCAGATTGGCCAGCTCCCAAAGTTGGTATCGAGGTAATGATACCTTCCAAATAGGTCTTCTTTCCGACTAGTCCATTTCCATTTGCTACAAAAGTTTAAAATATAAATTCAAGACTATATTAAGATTGTTTTGTGTTTGAGCAATATATGTTTAATAGTAATACTATCACATTTTTTATACTGAGCCAGGGAAGTATATATCGATACATCAAAGTTATGTACGTTTTACTTTTTCATGTCAAGGAAATAAAAATTATTTCAATGAATAAAACAATAATTTAATTATTGATTTGCTTATTCTTACAAATAATTTTTATCAATTTAATTTCTAAAACATAAAAATGTTAATTTTTTCTTTTTTTCCTCCTTTGTTAAAGTGCTTGTGTGAACGGTTTATTAAAGTTAATGACATCCTTTTGTTATTATATAACTTTTCTTTTAGTTATATAGTGTGGAGAGTCAAGAAATAGAAAGTAGTATAGTTGATGCTTCAGCTGCTTCAAGAAAACGTAGAAGAGATGAAGAGGAGGAAGAAGAACTTGAACAAGCATTTTTCATTATTGTTAGTGTTGCCACTATGCTTTTGGGTGCAATGACTTGGTATCATAACAAGTACTTTGTTAAGGAACCTGCTCAAAATTTGGAATTAGAAAGGCATAGCTTCCTCAATCGTCTATATAGAGGAACAAAAACTGATTGCATTGAACAATTAAGGGTCAGTAAAAAGGCATTTTTTAAGCTATGTGCAAAGTAATTCCTAATTGGGATGATATTGTAGACCTATGTGCAAAGGATAAAGCTACTGGATTTAGAGCAAAAAATGCATTAGATGCAGATGCTATCATGAGTAAAGAAGCAAATGAAGAGGAAGCAATTCACAGCGTGAGTATTGACTTAGAGGGATCAAGTTCTGCCACAAGGAAAAACATTCACCCAAGTAAGAGTGGAGAGAAAGAAGGGATGATTTCCTCAATGAAAGAAGTAGTCGAGTCATTGAAAGAATTTGTTGAAGTGATTAAGAAGAAGATGGAGAACAAAAAAAAGATGGAGATAAAAGAAGCTCAAGAAGTGATACATGAAGTGGTGAATGAGCTAGATAATATACCTAATTTTAATGGTGCACTTCGACATAGAGAAATCGATTGGTTGACAGAAAATCCCATTAAGTTTGAGATTATAAAAGCTCTTCCATTGTATGAGAAGGAGGATCACATCTCGTCTTTTATGCCTTGATGCCAAATGATTGGTACATTTGATATCATGGCAAGTATGTTGATGTTGTATAATTATGTTTTACACTTATATCTCTCATTTTATATAACAAATTATGTTTTAACAAATATGATTTGTTCAATAGCACTTAACATTATGTTTTCTTCTGCAAAAAAGATGTGAAGGAATTCCTATGCTAAAGCAAAGGCAATTAGAAAATTTGGAATTATTTTGGATGTTGAACTTATTTTGTGACTAGATTTTGCTTCAGTCCAAGTTTTTTTGTGTAATTGCATTACTGGTCAATGACTTCCACAGAAAATAAGTTTTATCTGTAGGCTTCTAAATAACATTCCAAGGTGAAATGGTACTAAATTATTTTTTTTATGTTGTGAATTTTCATTTGTATATTTTTTATGTTGTGGTGGTTCTAAGATCACATTTAATATGTCATTTTATCTACTAAATAGTTTTGCCTTATAAACTTATAGAGTTTTGTAGTAGGCCGTAAATGGAATAATAATTTAAATAGTTAAATTAATATATTTTTAATTGAAATAGATTATTGGAATACCACACTCGATAAATAGTACATAGAATTTATTAATGAAAAAAACAATTATTTTATTAAAAAATTGTTTTATTAAAATATAAAATTTTAAACAAAGAATGCATTTGATGTTGGTTAATTTGAAAAATCGAGATGATACTGGATAAATCTGAAGTCGTGTATAACACTTTCAGATTGAATCAAATTTCGGGGTTCAACCAAAATTGTTCAATCGGATAAAATCAGAAGATTATAATTCAAGAGTTTTGTTTTGGTCTTGTATATTTTGTCACCCGTTATGCTTTCTGAACCAGAATAATTATTTATGATCAAAGAACAGGTGGTTTTTGGCGGTTAATGGAAGTTATTTCTTTTTTAAAAATTACCGTTGATGGAAGTTTTAGTAACTTCCATGTAACTTCCAACCGTTGATGGAAGTTTTAGTAACTTCCATGTAACTTCCAAAATTTGCCTAAACCGAACATCTCGTTATTACATTAAAACAAGCGTGCACTCTTATTTTAACATAATAAAGAGATCAATTACACTAAAATGTCCAACAAACCTCCCCCATTTTAGTGTAATTACCGATCAAATCACCAAAGTCATAACATACAACAAACTACTGGATAGATGAAATATCGTGACGATTGAATTTCATCTTAGCAAATTACACGTTTCAAATATTCGAATATCAGGGTGTCACTAAGGATTGAACCCTTTCTATTCATAATGAATACATGAAGATAATTTGCACAATAGTTTATAACATTACTCTTGCTCGACACTAATTTACTAGCCTGTGTCCCTATCCTTCATAAGCATATCAAAGCCAAGTCCCAGCTTCTTGAGGCGGCTAAACTTCATGCTTATATAGGTAGTCCTTTTCTTTCTTGCACCTACAAATGCAATTTTTCAAAAGAACCATTGAGAAGTTATACTTCAACCTCCTTAACTTGCAGAACCGAACACATACCTTTTGGGATACTTTCGATGATGTGTTCCAATCTCTACATGTTAAGCTTTCCACATTGAATTCAACACCTAATGTCATATTAGATGGGAATTGGGTATCTTAACATAAGAGATTTCAGATGGACTTTAATCCTAATCCCACAGCCGACCTTTTCACGAGATCTCTACTTAACCCTTTGGTTAAATGATCGGCCAAATTATGCTGAGTTCTCACAGCCCTACATCCCCAAATTTTGAGATAACTCAAATTTGGTGTCTTTTTGTGCCAAAGTTTATATGGGGTAACCTTATTCCTTTTGTTAGGAATTCGGTTCAACAAGTAACAGGCTGTCAACATAGCCTCACCCCAAAATCCTTCACTTAAACCCGAATAGGATAACATGGAATTCACCATTTCTTTCAAGGTTCTATTCTTCCTTTCGGCTACACCATTCTGTTGTGGTGTATAGGGAGCTGTAGTTTGATGTATTATTCCAGTAGATTGAAAATAAATCGGATCATAATACTCACCTCTCCTATCCGTACGAAGAGTTTTGATTAGCCCATTTTGATGAAGTTCTACCTCTTTCTTATAAATTTTAAATTTATCAAGAGCTTCATCTTTTGTATTTAATAAATATACATAACAATACCTTGATGCATCATCAATAAAAGTAACAAGATATTTTTTATGACCTAATGATGGAGTAGCATGCAAATCACACAAATCACTATGAATAAGGTCTAAGACTTTAGTCTCACTTTTAACATCCTTAAAAGGTTTCCTAGTGATCTTGGTCAACATGCAAGTTTTGCATTTTTCAATGTTCATATCAAAAGGAGGAATCATACTTGTTTTTGACATATCCTTTAATCTTTTGTAATGAACATGTCCTAATTTAGCATGCCAAATTTCTGATTTTGTCATATTAGTTATAGAACTACACGAGGCCATACAAACAGATTCAAGAACAAAAGGAACATCAATGTTTAATTTAAACATTCCATTACAACGATAACCAAATCCAACAAACGAACCATGTCTTGACAAGATGTACTTGCCACTTTCAAGTACTTGCTTGAAACCACAATTATTTAAAACCATACCAGACAATAAGTTCTTACGAATACCAGGTACAAATAAGACATTATCCAAATACAAACTTTTTTCGGAAGTAAAAACTAAATTCACACAACCTAATCCTAGGATTGGTTCAGTTGCAACATTGTCCATCTTCACAATAGAGCCATCATCGATTGGTCTAAATTCCTTGAACCAACGACAATCTTTGCACACATGGCTTGTTGCTCCCGAATCAAACCACCAAGCAACGTCATCATCCTGCACATAGAATGCATCAGATATTAGTGATACATAATTTGAATTCGTATTCGAATTAAAATTATTCACTACAATCTGACCTTGTTGCTTTTCAGGATCATTAGACCCACTTGGACCAGCCTTGTTCTTTCCTTTGAACACCCGACAATCCCTCTTTAAATGACCAGGTTTCCCACACTTCCAACATGACAATTTTGTCTGTTTGTTTGGACCTTTGTTCTTATTTCCTTGAAATTTTCGTTTGTTACCTTTAGCATTGTAATTTTGCTTAACTGTTCCACTTTCCTCTACCATATTAACGAAAGAGGAACCTGCTACGTTTTTATCATTGACTTTGTCAATTTCCTGAGCCCTCAGCGACTCCTCAATCATGAAATGACTACCGAGTTGAACCAGAGTCAACTCTTCCTTCTTATATTTCAAGGTATGCTTGAAGTCTTTCCAAGAAGAAGGCAGTTTATCAATTATAGATGAAACTGCAATGGATTCATCCATTTTCAAATCATGTTGAGTAAACTGACCCAAAATCCGCAGCAGTTCATTATATTGTTCCATAACAGGCCTCGAATCAATCATTTTGTAATTAAAGAAATTACTAACTAAGAATTTGTTACTTGAGGCATCTTCTGGAGAGTCCCATAATTCCTTAGCAGACTCAACATTTTGATAAATATCAAAGAGAGAGTCAAACATACCGTTCAGAATGTGTCCACGACAAATGTAATCGTCGTTCTCCCATTTCGAACGCTTCCTTGTTTGATCCAGAGTTTCGTCTTCCATAAACATCAGCATCGGTGTACTCAGCACATACACCACCTTCAATGTTGTCAAGAGAAAGTGCATCTTCTTTTGCCATCTTCTGAAATCCTGCCCTTCAAACTTGTCCAACTTCGCAAACTTGCTTGTCATCTTCGAACTATTGTTCGTCATCTCGAAAGATTTGATTCAATCTTTTGTTGGTTAATTTGAAAAATCGAGATGATATTGGATAAGTTTGAAGTCGTGTATAACACTTTCAGATTGAATCAAATTTCGGGGTTCAACCAAAATTGTTCAATCGGATAAAATCAGAAGATTATAATTCAAGAGTTTTGTTTTGGTCTTGTATATTTTGTCACCCGTTATGCTTTCTGAACCAGAATGATTATTTATGATCAAAGAACAGGTGGTTTTTGGCGGTTAATGGAAGTTATTTCTTTTTTAAAAACTGCCGTTGATGGAAGTTTTAGTAACTTCCATGTAACTTCCAAAATTTGCCTAAATCGAACATCTCGTTATTACATTAAAACAAGCGTGCACTCTTATTTTAACATAATAAAGAGATCAATTACACTAAAATGTCCAACATTTGATTATTTTATCAAAATAAGAAATTTTGAAAATGAAGAAATTCAATTTCTTTATCCAAACACAAAATTTTGAAAATGAAGAAATTTAATTTTTTTATCCAAACATAGAACTTAAATTGAAGCATTTGAAATTCTTAGAATTTAAAATTCTTTAGAATTTTGAATTGTCTCATCCAAACACACTCTTAGGGAAATTCGAAATCCACGGTCTCCAATCGTTTGATGACGAAACCTCGCGCCTTCTCTCTTGGACCAACATATGCAAATTTACGTGATTTCTTCTTTCGCCTACGGAATGTCTTCCGCTTCTTCATCTTTGTTAGGTAATCCTTCCTTTGTAATATCATTTGAATGCTTGATTTCACTTGCATTTTGTTGTTCTCCATGAAATCCACAATTCTCCCCATGCCAAACAAGATATTTTTTTTTTTTGTTATAGAACTCAATCTCTATACTTTTGTTCTTATTTAAACAAGGAATGATGCATGTTATTTTTATCGTGAAGGATTGTAGTTTCTTGATTTTTTAGGTGTTGTTTGCATCATGAACGATTGAATTTTGACCAATACTTTTGCCTTGTTTTGGCAAGGGAATATCCTATAAAGTTGTGAAGTGATTCAAGTGCATTCTACCTAGCTTTCAGTTTGTAATTGTTGAAATTGCTACAAATTTCTAGAATATTCTCAAATATAATATGTATGACAATAGTAGAATATCCTATAACTATAGTGTGTATGAATATGGTAGAACAATCTAGAACTATAATGTGTATGAAAATGGTAGAACAATCTAGAACTATAAGTGTATGTATAAGATAGAAGAATCTAGAACTATCATGATACTAATCTATCATGAAAACTCTAGAAAGACATAAAGTAATGTAGAAACATTCACTACCATTGAGAGGTTGGTGACTTGAGCCTATAAATAGGCAATTGGTATGTTGTAATTTATCATCCAAGAAATCAATGACATAGTCTTCTTTCTAAAACAATTCTCTAAAACTATCAACTATCATCTAATAAATTACCAACAGTGATATCAGAGCTACGTTTGGTCATACATTGGGCGTAGTTATATTACCTACCTACCATTCCAAAATCCTCCCAACTACTTCAAAAATTTCCTTTGTACTATTAACCCATTCCAATAATATTTTTTCTAAGCTATGGATAACACTACTCAATCGTCAACTATTTCTGTCCCTATCTTCAATGGTGAAAATTATGATTTCTGGCGTGTTAAAATGGAAACATATTTTTCATCTCAAGATTTACGGGACATAGTTGAAGAAGGCTTCACTGTTCTCGCGGATACTTCAGCTCTTAATGCATATCAAGAAAAATAGTTGAAGAAAAATAAACAGAAAAATTCAAAGGCGTTGTTCACCTTGCAACAAACGGTGACTGATCCAATTTTCCCAAGAATTATGGGAGCTAAGACTGCCAAAGAAGCGTGGAACACATTGCAGGAGGAGTTTCAAGGAAGTGTTAAGGTACGTGCCGTTAAACTTCAATCTCTAAGAAGAGATTTTGAACTATTGAAGATGAAGGAGTCTGAGACAGTTAAATATTACTATTCTAAAGTTAAAGAAATAGTTAATCAAATGAAAGCTTTTGGGGAGGATATTATTGACAAGAAAATTGTTGAGAAAATTCTAATTACTATGCCCCAAAAGTTTAACCCAATCGTGACAACGATTGAGGAAACCAAAGATCTGTCCACTATATCAGAGACAGAACTTGTGGGCTCTCTTGAAGTATATGAGCAAAGACTGTATAGGCATAAAGAAGATACACTTGAAAATGTCTTCCAGTCAAAGTTTAAATTTCAGCCCCAAAACAAAGAAAATGGAGGAAAGAAAAATTATGGAGAAACTTCCAGAAGAAGAGAAGGTTCTAGGAATTTCCTAAAGAACAAAACAGATAAAAATTCTCCATGCTATATATGCAAAAGGCAAGGCCACGCAGAGAAAAATTGTTGGTTCCATAATATGCCACAATGCAACCATTGCAAGAAGTTCGGGCATGTAGAGAAAAATTGTCATAACAAAAATAGGCATCAAGCTAATATCACAAAGGAGCATGATCAAGAACAATGTATGTTCTATGCCACTCAAGACTCAATAAAAGAAAAGGGAGGAAGTTGGTACTTGGATAGTGGATGTAGCAATCACATGGCTAAGGATGAGACTATTTTCAAAAGCATTGACGAGTCTGTCAAAGTCAAAGTTTGACTGGGAAATGGAAGTGTGGTTGAATCAAAAGGCAAAGGCACTGTCATGGTGAAGACAGATAAAGGTACGCGACTCATCCATGATGTCTTACTAGTTCCCAGCCTAAAAGAAAATCTTCTAAGCATTGGCCAAATGATGGAGAGAGGCTACACACTTCACTTTGAAGGAGGTGTATGCAAAATCTTAGACAACAAAAATAAAAGGTTTGAGATAGCCCAAGTAAAGATGAATAAGAGCAATAGAAGCTTCCCTCTAAATTTAAATATGCAACAAACATTGCCATGAAGGTACAAGTTGATGATTCATGGCTATGGCATCGAAGATTTGGCCACTTCAACACACATGCCTTGAAGTTGTTACATGAGAAGAACATGATGAGAGATCTTCCAAGCATAAAGTAGAACAATGAAATGTGTGAAGGATGTCTCCTTGGTAAGCAACACCAATTTCCTTTCTCCAACAAGCGGAGGATGGAGAGCGAAAGATTTATTGGAGCTGATACATATGGATGTCTGTGGACCAATGAGGACGCCATCACATGAGAACAATAGGTACTTCATACTCTTCATTGATGATCTCTCTAGAATGACATGGGTATATCCTAAATATTCTTAAATATAATATGTATGAAAATAGTAGAATATCCTAGAACTATAATGTGTATGAATATGGTAGAACAATCTAGAACTATAATGTGTATGAATATGGTAGAACAATCTAGAACTATAAGTGTATGTATAAGATAGAAGAATCTAGAACTATCATGATACTAATCTATCATGAAAACTCTAGAAAGACCTAAAGTAATGTAGAAACATTCACCACCATTGAGAGGTTGGTGACTTGAGCCTATAAATAGGCAATTGGTATGTTGTAATTGATAATCCAAGAAATCAATGACATAGCCTTCTTTCTAAAACAATTCTCTAAAACTATCAACTATCAACTATCATCTAATAAACTACCAACAGTAATCAATGTTGCTTGGTAATCGGTTCAAAGTGTTGTTAGAGATAATCTTATTTTTCAATTTTGACCTACACTATTTATGAGTTTAATTTTGTGTTGACAATCCTCTACTTATCAATATTGGCAAGTGACTACAATGGTGGATAGCGGAGAGCACACTTTGGTGATCGGTAAGAAAACATATAATGCACTATGTTGCTTCTTCTTTTCCTTTTTCTTCCGCACATGCACAGGCTGCCTTACAATTTGTTTCTAGAATGATTAATTGGAGTGCCATAGTCATATCATTTTATGAACCATAAGGCTTATTTACATTTTAAAAAAGTTTGATTTTGTGTTAGTGATTGCAATTGATTTTTTTTTTTCCAGAAATCTGGTTGCTATAGAGATGTAGGGTAATGGAAAAAGATATAAAATTATAATAAACTTAATGGGTTGCATGCAAGTGAAGCCATTTATTGTATGGCTTCAAGAATAATTGCCATGCACTAACATCTTTGCGCCTTGGAAAAAGTTTATGCTTTTGGTTTTTTAATTTTACTATATATTATGTTTATTTTTTTGTCATGTTCTTTTGTGATAATTGCCTATGATTTAAGTTCTCAATCACGTTATGAGCTGCAGGTTATAATAAGGTAAGTTTAATGTTCTGAATTTGGATCTTCTGAACATACATCTAAACTTTGTCCAATGCTTGTCTTTTAAGGTTGGTATTCTGACATAGAGTGGTTGCTTGTTTAATTAGGCAATGATTTTTGTGCTATTAGATATTCCAAGACTATTGTTCTGCTTAACATTTACACTTTTAGTCCTTTTTGGACAGAAAGTATCACCATGCAAGTCAAACACTACTACAAAATATAGATTTAACATCGCTATATTAATATCGGTTTTTGATAAAATCAATATTAACAAAAAAGTGGTCACATATTCATAATTAACATGATTTCGTTAATATCGATTTTTTGGAAAACCGATGTTAGCGAGATCACGTTAACATCGGTTTTCCTCGATTTTTGGAAAACCAATGTTAACATGACCTCATTAATGTCGGTTTTTTGAAAAACCGATGTTAACGCGAGCCCATTAGCATCTGTTTTTTTGGAAAACCGACGTGTTTCTTTTATTTAAATGTGTCTCCCCATCTTCTCGCGCTCACTCTACACTCTAACCCTCAACTCTCACCCATTTCTGTCACTCTCACACTTTTTTCTTCACTGTCACTCTCACACTCTCCACGGCCTGGCATCTTAGTCTCGCGTTCTCATTCTCGCTCCCACTCACAGCTCTCCGCGGCGGTGAAAAAGTCACGAAAGGTCAATATTCTTTGTCACTTCTCTTTTGTTTTGGTCTGTAGTTTGCTTGTGACCTTTGCTTTCTCTATCACCTCTATTTCGTTTTGGTATGTTGTCACAAAACGACTCTTCTTCACACCATCATAGGCGCCCCAATCCCATCTGTTGATATCAAGGTCAGTGTAAAACTCAAAAAAACCTTGGGGAAGCTATTCACAATTCTGGTAGTTGAATTTTATCACTTAGTTCATCGCCGTTTGGGGAAGTTCTTGGGTAGTTTTTTATTTTTATCAGTTCTTTTTCTTGGGGAGGTTTGCTGAGACAGGGTGTTGAGTGTAGAGTTTATGTAAAATAATTAAATTGGAATTATATATAACTTAGGATGTTGACTAATCGTATAAGTTGGCCATTAGATTATACATGTATTGTGATTTAGTCTTTCATTATTTTAGTGACTAATCTAATTTAGTTTTTCAAAAATTATTGGTGTAATTTTTTTTCCTGGACTGCTTCTTATTGAATTTACTATATTAGTGCAATATTACATTCATGAGGGTAATCTTAATGATATTTTATTCAAATGACAGTACGTACAAGAATTTTGATCATAAAGGGTGATTAAACTTAACACAGAACTGTTTTGGATAGTCACATTGAGAAATGTTTTTGGCTAGGATTTCTATTTCAATTTTAAAATTATTCTTTGAACAAAAATTATGAGAGAAATTTTGATGTAAATCATGATTTGACATCTTTAAACATAAAGCTGAACACCTGTAGTGGTATAGTGAAGAGATTGTAGATTAAACTATCAACAAGATTAAGATACAGTTACATTTTCCCATAGGCATTATGATACCATTTTATATGACTAATCATAAACAAGAGCTAAATATCAGCAAAGTTAAGGTTATTTGTGAGAATTAAATTAATGAATACATGTATTTGTTATGAAACTTGTGTGCATAATGTTGTTGTGTGACAACATTAGTTTTCAATGTTTTGAAACAATGAATGCCCTTCTAAGAAACACGAAAAAGGGGAAGAAATATATCATTAACTTGATTCCACCATTGTAAGGATTTAGGAATAACATAATTATAAGAGGGGGATTGTTAAAACAAGGAGCATCTATTTGGTAGATAGCATGTTAGGGATATTATTAATGATGAAGCCCCAATGTCAATGTGGTCCAAAGGATCACATATGACTAGCTTTGGCATTAGTTCCCATTCCATAATGTATAATTCAAGAATTCAAAGATCTCATTCCTCTCTTTCAATCACTTCATCCTTTTTGTTTTGATTCTTCCAACTAAATTCATGACTCTTTGCTCAGTTGTCCTTGAGACGTATTTGATCGTGATGCTTCCCAAATTGGGTTTGACCTTTCTCATTTCAGTTGTTCAATCCAGAATTAATCTTTAAGTAATTAAAGCAAAGTGAAATGTCATTCAATTTCAATTATTATTGGTTCTTTTATTGTGTCTAAAGAAAGGTCTATTGCTCATCCCAAGTAACACTATATAATTCCTAAAACTATTTATATTTAAATTATTATTGTAAATTATTTGATTAAAGATGTTTTTAAACTTTGTAAAATGAGTAAATTTTAATTTTTTATCTCTTAAATATATTTTTCTCTAGTTTTGATTCCTCTAAAATTTGAAGTAATTGTTTTAATTCCTATAAAATGATTGAACTTTAATTTTGATCTTGTTAAATTTTTTCTTAAATTGTAATTGTAGTTTGTAGGCACTGTTTGCATCATGATCACGTCGTTCATTGTTGGAGATTGTTAGTGTCCGTCATCACAGATATGAATGTCTTTCGTACTATTTTTAGACTCTTTTTTTTTGTTATGAATGCTTTTATAAGTTGTATTATGTGATTAATGACTATTGTTTATATACAAGTTATGTTCATCATGAATAAACCTTAGTTTTCCGTTTGAGATTCAATACAATGATTCCTTCAGGCAATTTGGAATAATTGTTGTATTGAATATTGAATTGTCTGTTCGGATAATTTGGGAAGAGACATTTTTTTTTATAGTAGATTCATACGTATATGTTAATTTCTTTTCTTAAATTTGATGAAATTTCAGTATACTACATTTCCCTTTGATCTCTGAATGCATAGTTGATTATGTTGGAATTCATGTCACTGCATTCATGTCGTGTACTTGGAGACCAATGAGAAATGCTGCTGAAATTTCATCAAATCTGAGAAAAATGACTTAACCTATACGTATGAATCTACTATAAAATAAATGTCTTCTTGAATGGGATAGGACCACACCTTTAATGGAAAAGTGAGGTTTTCATACATGGAATAACTTTGTGAGTATCATAGAGTTATGAATTAGATGGATTGAAGTTGGATGAATGCAAGTCACATAAGCCCTGCGTATGAGGAAGGTATTGAACAGTTCTTACAATTTGCCTTTGAAAGAAGTCGACCGGATGAGGATGTAAAGTATTTTTGTCTTTGTATAAAATGTTTTAATGGGAGACACCAAGTACTAAGCGATATGAGAACATCTTCTGTGTGATGGAATTAAGAAAAATTATATGACATG
The DNA here is from genome assembly GCF_000004515.6 of Glycine max. Classification (NCBI taxonomy): domain Eukaryota; kingdom Viridiplantae; phylum Streptophyta; class Magnoliopsida; order Fabales; family Fabaceae; genus Glycine; species Glycine max. The sequence continues at coordinate 11,379,747 of NC_038250.2, forward strand.
GATCTAGCATGGTGAATTGGCAGACATGCAGAGGGGGTCTTAAACTGAACCGCTTGATGTAGAAATGAAAGATCGATTAGAGGATATGATTCATGACCTTGAACAATAGTCTTTTCAGCAAGCACATGCCCCTATGTATGATACATTGGAAAGTGATTCCAAGAAGCCTTTGTATTTGGGGTGCAAGAAGCCTTTGACACTATTGTCAGCGGTTTTAAGTCTAGTTAATGTCAAGGCCAGATATGTGTGGAGTGACAAAAGCTTCAGTTCACTGTTTTAGGCAGTGCAAGATATGCTTCCAAAGGAAAACACGTTGCCAAAAGGTTACTATCAAACAAGGAAGATATTGTGTCTAATGGGTATGTATATCAGAAAATTCATGCGTGCCCTAATGATTGCATAGTGTATAGACATGAGTTTAAAGAATTGCAGAAATGCCCCAGGTGTGGGGTATCGTGGTACAAAGTGAAGGATGATGACGAGTGTAGCAGTGACGAAAACACAAAGAAAGGCTCCCCAGCGAAGTTTTTGTGTTATCTTCCAATCATTCCAAGGTTTAAGCGTCTATTTGCTAATGGAGATGACGTAAAAGACCTTACATTGCATGTAGATGAGAGAAACTATGATGGAATGCTCTGTTATTCGGCTGGTTCCTCCCAGTGGAAGAAGATTGATCATTTGTATCTAGATTTCGGCAAAGAGGCAAGAAATCTTAGGCTTAGACTTGCCACTGATGAATGAATCCCTATGGTAGTTTAAGCACTCAGCACAGATCGTGGCCTATTTTGCTAGTAATTTAGAACTTGTCTCCTTGGTTGTGTGTGAAGCGAAAATACATGATGTTGTTTATGATGATACCAGGCCCAAGACAGCCAGGAAATGACATCAATGTTTATCTTAGTCCCTTAAGATCAAAGTCAAAGTTGAACTGTAGTGTTCTAAGATGTGAATTGAGTGATACATTTACCCAAGCTAAATCATGAGCTTAAGAGTGAAATACTTTATGAGAGGACAAGTTGCTATGTGATTAGATTTGTAATGCCACTCTTGTTGCATGCTTTGAACATTGCAAAGGATTTGGTTGAGCTAAAAAGCTGAATGTGGGCACCATACTTAGATGATTGAAGCACATAATCAAATAAATCATCGAATAAAAAGGGGGAATGCAAGAGAAACGTGTTTGTGACTTATCATTGTGAATCCTTGTTATTATTTTTATTCTAGTTTTATTTTAAATTTTTGCTGGTCAGTTTATTTTTAGTTGAGTCTTGCTTGAGGAGAAACAAGGTTCTAAGTTTGGAGTATTGATAAACGTCAAATTTAGCGTATTTTCATATGCAATTTGAGATGTTTATTTGATACTTTAGTATACTTTAGGCCTTGTTTTGAATCAAATTCATTGTGTTTTCAGTTTTTAATATACTTTAGATAGGAATTATGATTTTAGAAGTTTTTAATATGATTGTGAGTTTTTACAGAGAAATAGGGCTATTTTATAAGGTAGCCTCGCTTAAGCGAGGTCTAAGCCATTCAAGCGAGCTCAAATAGAGGAGAAGATGAAATTTTATAGAAGATATCTCGCTTAAGTGAGGAGGGTACTAGGGAGTGTGTCCAAAAACTGTATTAATTCAAAACAAAGATAATTATGGAGATATAGGTCGAAAACAAATGAAGAAAATCACTTGAAAAATAATTACAACAATTAAAACAAATTATATAAGCTAAAGAGATAATTTCCTTGTATATATTATATTATTTTCTAAATTAAGGAGATTATTCACCTCTATTAAATACATCTATGATTCTATAAATAGAGAGACATAGGCAGTAACAAAAAAAACACCTCTACACACCCATCGTTCACTGTAAAACCTTATTTTTTCTCTCTCTTCTTGTATTTCATGAGTGGCTAGTTTCTTTCTTAGCTAGGAAAGGAAAGGATTGAACCTTATTTAATGTAATTTTCTCACATTAATATATTGTTTGAGTTCATTATTTGCCTTCTATACTTAATGCTTTGTGAGCCTGCGCACCTTATAGATGATTCTAGGAATTGACGTGCACTTTGTCGAGTCTCATTGAATCTCGAACCAAATTATATACTTAATTGGGGTTATCTCTAGGGATAGAATAATCTTGGTCAAGCCTTGTTAATTCTCAAACGATAATGTTGATTGCTTGTGTTGGTTTTCCAAGGGATTGGGAATCAAGGCAAAGTATTTAAGGTTTATCACCTAAGGGATTAGGGATAAAATACATTAGTGAATTGGGGATGAATAATATAATGATGTAGAAGTGTGAGTAATTGCAGCAAATAAAGGGATTCCGAGTACAATCTTAACATCTCAACATTATTGTTTCCGTCTATAATTATTGTCGCATCAACAAGTAACTTCTTATCTTTTTTTTTTAATTTCTATTATTAAATTTTCAGCACAATAATCTCTCTAGAAAAATATCTTTATCCAAAAGGTTTTAATTTGAACATTCATCCATGCACTATTCCTTTGGGAGACGACCTGAGCTTGGGTTCAGTACTACAATTGGGATTCGATTACACTTGACCGACGTAAACCCTAACGTAATTAAAATGTCAACATCATGCACAACTAAGAAGGCAAGTTGTAAATTACTAGAAAAAACAAGCCATAAACTATGGTTAATGATCAAATTGTCAAAAATATTTATTCCATCAGTGACAAGTCTAAGCCTAAGATTTCTTGCCTCTTTCCTGAAATCCGGATACAAAAGATTAATTTTCTTCCATTGGGAAGAATCACTCAAATGGCAGAGTATTCCATCATAGTTTCTCTCATCTGCATAGCATGTAAGGTCTTTTGCATCATCTCCATTAGCAAATAGTCACTTAAACCTTGGAATGATAGGAAAATACCATAACACTTTTGGCGAGGGCCTTTCTTTGTGCTTTTATCACTACTACACTCATCATCCTTCACTTTGTATCGTAATACCCCACACTTAGGGCATTTATGGTTTTCTTCAAACTTATCTTTATATAGTTTGCAATCATTAGGGCATGCAAAAATTTTCTGATACTCCATACCCATTAGACACAATATCTTCTTCGCCTCATAGTAACTTTTTGGCAACATGTTTTCTTCTTGAAGCATACACTGCACTTCCTTAAGCAATGATGTGAAGCTTTTGTCGCTCCACCCATATCTGGCCTTCACATTAACCAAACATAATATCACTAACAACAATGTCAATGACTTCTTTCACCTCGAATACAAAGGCTTCTTCGAAAAACTTTCCAATGTATCATACAAAAGGGCATGTGCTTGTTGAAAAGACTATTGTCCAAGATCACAAATCATGTCCTCTAATCGATCTCCCATTTCTACATCAACCTCTTCATTTTGGGATCCCATTTGTATGTTTGTTAATTTCCCATGTCATATCTATGTTATATAATTCTTTTTAATCTCATCATAAAGAAGATGTTCTCGTATGTCATCTACTACTTGTCGTCTCTCATTCAAGCAGTTAATACAAGGACACAAATATTTCCCATCCTCATTCGGTAGACTTCTTTCCAAGGAAAATTCCAAGAACTTTTAACCCCATTCTCATACACAGGGCTCATTCAACTTGCATTTATCAAACTTCGATCCATCTTTCCTCTTCTAAGAGTCACTTAAAGTTATTCCATGCATGAAGATCTCACTTTTTTCATTAAAGGTGTGACCCTATCTCATTCAAAAGGACATTTTTTTTATACTTGATTCATATACATAAGTTAAGTCTCTTTTATTAAATTTGATGAAATTTCGGCAGCATTTCGTATTGATCTCCAAATACATAGCCAGAAAATGGTGACATCAATTCCACAACAATCAAGTATGCACTCAAAGAACAGAACGAAATGCATTATACCAACATTGCATTAAATTTAAGAAAAGAGACTTAATTTATGCGTATGAATCTAGTATAAAAATGACTCTTCCCAAATTTCCCTGAGCGAATGGCTCGTGAACTGAATATTAAAAACGCTAACTTTCCAACTTCCCACCTTAATAACTTTACAACTTTCCACCTTCCTCCTTTAATTAAGAAAGGATGACTTCCATGCCCACAATCACAACCACTTCCACTTTCACTCTTTGATTTTACACTCTACCCACTGCATTACTCTGAGTAAGGTAAGTTTATTTTTATATTTCCTTTTTCGTTCTATTGTAGGTGGATTAAAGGTCTATGATTTAAGGGGATTCTGCAAATATGTTGAATACATTGTGTATCTCAGGATGCTTGAACCCTAGGTAGATGATTTACTTGAGAATGGTATGAACCCTAGGCTAAAATAGATTGTGTGTTGTTGCTTTGTAAATCTGAATGGGTTTCTAGTTTTCAGAAAAACACATTTCATTGAGCTATTGAGAAATCCCATTTCGCTAAGCGAAATTGCCCATGGCTAAGTGAAAATACAACAATATATTATAAATTATGGATAATTTTGCTAAACTAATTATGCATTGGAATTTAAATGAATAAATGCTTCATTATGGCACATGATTTTGTTCTTATGGTGTACTCTAATCATTGAAATCTCTCTCTTTGCTCATTATTTTTTAGATGGCACAACCAAGGAAATCCACACACACCATTCCTTCAAGCAAGAAAAGGAATGAGTAAGCTTCCTCTCACCAAGAACTAGAACCCATGCATGAAGATGAAGAGCATGGCATTCTCCAGGAAGCTCTGGAGCCTTTGGACAAGAGACGCTTCATGTCCAAATCCAAACAACAAAGATATGCAGAACTTGAGTCCAGAAGCCTGATCTGTGAGTGAAAAGTAGATCTTAAGGTTGGGCATTATGAAGAGTTTCAAGCTACCATCACAAAGAAAAAAATGGAAAATTCTAGGATAGCTTGAAACGAAATTCAATGAAGAAAAAGTTAAAGAATTCTATGCCGGCCAATGTCTGGCTGACAAAGCAACATGAGATCACTATGATTTCTTAGGTGAAAGGAGTCCGAGTGAAATATGACAGAGATACCATCAACAGGTATCTAGGAGAATCCATTATACTCCTAGAAGATGGCAGGGACACCAATCAAAGAATGACTAGGCGACATGAATTCAATAATGACAATGTGACTAAACTTTTCAAAAACTTATACATATGAATTAGGAGCATTAGGAAAAGCTTTGAGGATTCTCCAACCTAGCATGAGAACTCTCACCCAAATCTGGACCAATTTCTTACTAGCTAATGTTATTCCCAACACCCATGTGTTAGATATCAACACGGACAAGGGCCTTTTGATTTGGTGCATAATTCAGGGGCTTTAAGTGGATGTTGCTACCATTATATCAGACGAGGTGTAGAGGATCATCACCTTAACATTGTCAACTACTGATAACACCTCTAGACCTTTGGGATTTTGTGCACTCATCACTGGACTATGCAAATTTCATGATGTGCAGATCCCAGCTCATGTAGTGAAGAGCATCTAACTGCCAATCAACAAGGCCTACATTGAGACACACTACACCAATCCCTTGGAGGAGGTACATGGTCCTATTCCTAGACCACAACCATTTTCCAGAGCACATGTCACTGAGCTGGCTACCCTACAAGATTTCATGACTATTCATTTCACCCATATTGAGCAGTAGCAAGCAACAAACCACTGGGCCTATGCTTCGTTAAATGATTCTTTTTACAGGTTGACCATACACCAACATCAACATCCCACATAAATGTTTCCTTCGCTGTCTCCAGAACAGTTTTCTTGACATGCAGCTTGGCCTGGGGACAACCTAATTTTCTCAGGGGGGATGGAAGCTACTGGTGATGCTAGTGCTAATACTGATGCAATACAGGGCGCTGAAGATGTTGATGAAGGAAGAGATGGACTAGCATGAGAGAGCCATCAAAATAGCCAGCACGATGATGATGAAGAAAAAGCATAGTTCAATTTTACATGTCTACCATTTATTTTTCTGCAATTTAATTTCCCGTAATTTACTTTCAATACATTTGAGTTATACAGTTTGACATTTTGTTTTGGAGTAGCTTGGTTTATAGTGGTTCATTTTGGTCACTTTTAGTTACCTTACATTTTGGGAATTAATGGCAAACTTATTTTGTTGAGTGAGATCAGTTTCATTCTTTGTTATTCATGCATGTTGAAAGCTTTATGGGATGAAAGTTTCAAGGTTTGTGGACTTTGGATTGAATTGAAACATTTGTTGAACTCGTTGGCTAGTATAACTTGGATACCTTTGTGAAATTCAAAGCGTTCAATAATTGTGGCATGATTTTATTTTTGCAAAAGAATACTTGAGACCTTAAAATGAGATGAGTGTGTTTATTGGATTGCATTGACGAATGAATGAGTACCACCATTGGAATTATTACAATGAGTTTTGCTTGATTCTGTATTTTGCTACCTTGCACATAAGATTAGAAATGATCAAGGCATGCTGTTTTTTATAAGCCATTAAGCCAAATAGCCAACCATTTTTAATTGTATCCCTTGCAATTTTTTTTTGTGCCAAAATGTGCAAAATAATTTTCTTCTTGAACCCTTTGAGCCACAAGGAAAAACAATAACTTTCTCTCATCTCGAGGTAAGAGAGAAATTATGCACGAAGGGGGTTCCATTTAGGTTGGGGGGAAAACTTGTGTTTAATGGTTGATTTGAATTGGTAAAGAATTGTTGAGTTTAAAAAGATTGTCACCAATTATAGTTTATCCTATCTTCACATGTGAAATAAATACTTGCTCATTTTATTTAGTTCCTATTAAAATAAAATAAAAGGCAAAAAGTGAAATACTAGTCAAGTGAGTGAAAAATGATATGAATAAGAATAGAGGAAGAAAAAAGAATCAAGGAATCATGGTGACAAATGCTTTCATTGGAAAAGTTGATTGAATTGGGGATGGTTTTCATTAGGGAAAGAGGAGAGTGAGAGATTTTATGTAATTCATGTGATAATTGCTCTCTTGTCCTCTTGGTGATTTGTTGTAATCTAGAAAAACCATGTTTTCTTCGAAAGCCCAACCATATTACAAGCTTTGAAAGTCCTTAGTGATCCAAATTGTATGTGCTTGAATTGTGCTGAATGTGAGAGGTATAGCAAAACTTATTTGTATGCAACCAGTGTATGAAGGAAAGATAAACACTTGAGTGCACTTGAAAGTGAGTGAAATACTTGATTGGTGAGGATTGTATTTTTCTTGCATCAATAATGGATTTCCATGCTTCTTGTTCTCCTTGAATGGAAAACTTGTGTATCCTTGTTATGGTTCCCAATGGAGGACATCATTGTCGATAATCAAAGCATTGTCTCATTCCCTGTTGATGAGTTTTATTGGAACAAACATGTCTTGGATATATTAAATTGAGATGGATCCCAACTCATGTTTAGTTTTGAGTTCAACATCAATAGTTTAATTAATTTAGGTTGTATATTGTAGACTGTTTACTTTTGCTTGAGAACAAGCAAAGTCCTAAGTTAGGGGAGTTGATAAGTGTCAATTTTGCGTGTTAATACTTCTTTCATGACACTTGTTTACTTGAGTTTGAAGAGAATATGTTTGTAAAAATTTCCTATAGATAGGTATTTTTTTAGTATTGTTGTATATGGAAGAGTTGACAAGTATTTTTATGAGAAATCTTTGTTGTTGGATGCAAGAAAGATAGAAATGCTAAGTTTGGATGAAATTTCCTGAACTAATCATATTTAGCTCAGCGGAATAAGGCCATAAAAAGGAAGAAAACAGGGGAACTCATCCAACTAATTGGAGGCAGAATGGGAGGAATTCAAGATAATGAATCAATTGAGCTAAATATAATTTAGCTTAGCAAAATGAGTTTTCTTCATGCTGAAGAATGTTGTTTCGCTAAGCGAAATTTCAATCTACTGAGCAGATTATCTCATTTCTGCACGTCCTTTACTTGATAAAATAGAAAAAGGAGAGAGAAAAGAGAGGAGGAGAAAAAGACTAGAGAAAAACAGAGCTTGAAAAATATGGAGCTTCATAGGAGAGAGTGCAAGGATAAAGAATCTGGGGACGGATGCTAACTTCCTAAACCTCTGAACTACATCTAATTCCTACTTACACTCGTCAATCACTAAGTAGAAAGGCACAGTGAAACTAGCTGTATGTGCAAGCAGATATGCACAACAGCTTACGCTCGTCAATCATTACTTGGTTATTATTAACACAAAAAACCTACTTGCAAGTGGTTTCTTTACCTGAATATTTATAAAATTGTAATTTTTATTCTTCTCATCGTCACAAAAGAATGTATTGTAAAATTACCTCAAACCAAACATTTTTATAATCATAATTTCATACATAATGAATGACAAGATCAGCAACAGTGTAATAGAACCACAACCGGTTGTCCACAGTAGAATTTTTGAAATTGCTACAAATTTCTAGAATATTCTTAAATATAATATGTATGAAAATAGTAGAATATCCTAGAACTATAGTGTGTATGAATATGGTAGAACAATCTAGAACTATAAGTGTATGTATAAGATAGAAGAATCTAGAACTATCATGATACTAATCTATCATGAAAACTCTAGAAAGTCCTAAAGTAATGTAGAAACAATCACCACCATTGAGAGGTTGGTGACTTGAGCCTATAAATAGGCAATTGGTATGTTGTAATTTATCATCCAAGAAATCAATGACATAGCCTTTTTCCTAAAACAATCCTCTAAAACTATCAACTATCAACTATCATCTAATAAACTACCAACAGTGGTATCAGAGCTACGTTCGGTCATACATTGGGCGTAGTTATATTACCTACCTACCATTCCAAAATCCTCCCAACTACTTCAAAAATTTCCTTTGTACAATTAACCCACTCCAATAATATTTTTTCTAAGCTATGGATAACACTACTCAATCGTCAACTATTTTTGTCCCTATCTTCAATGGTGAAAATTATGATTTCTGGCTTGTTAAAATGGAAACATATTTTTCATCTCAAGATTTATGGGACATAGTAGAAGAAGGCTTCACTGTTACCGCGGATACTTCAGCTCTTAATGCATCTCAAGAAAAAGAGTTGAAGAAAAATAAACAAAAAAATTCAAAGGCGTTGTTCACCTTGCAACAAGCGGTGACTGATCCAATTTTCTCAAGAATTATTGGAGCTAAGACTGCCAAAGAAGTGTGGAACACATTGTAGGAGGAGTTTCAAGGAAGTGTTAAGGTACGTGCCGTTAAACTTCAATCTCTAAGAAGAGATTTTGAACTATTGAAGATGAAGGAGTTTGAGACAGTTAAATATTACTATTCTAAAGTTAAAGAAATAGTTAATCAAATGAAAGCTTTTGGGGAAGATATTCTTGACAAGAAAATTGTTGAGAAAATTCTAATTACTATGCCCCAAAAGTTTGACCCATTCGTGACAATGATTGAGGAAACCAAAGATCTGTCCACTCTATCAGAGACAAAACTTGTGGGCTCTCTTGAAGCATATAAGCAAAGACTGTATAGGCATAAAGAAAATACACTTGAAAATGCCTTCCAGTCAAAGTTTAAATGTCAGTCCCAAAACAAAGAAAATGGTGGAAAGAAAAATTATGGAAAAACTTCCAGAAGAAGAGAAGGTTCTAGAAATTTCCTAAAGAACAAAACAGATAAAAATCCTTCATGCTATATATGCAAAAGGCAAGGCCACGCAGAGAAAAATTGTTGGTTCCATAATATGCCACAATGCAACCATTGCAAGAAGTTCGGGCATGTAGAGAAAAATTGTCACAACAAAAATAGGCATCAAGCTAATATCACAAAGGAGCATGATCAAGAACAATGTATGTTCTATGCCACTCAAGACTCAATAAAAGAAAAGGGAGGAAGTTGTTACTTGGATAGTGGATGTAGCAATCACATAGCCAAGGATGAGACTATTTTCAAAAGCATTGATGAGTTTGTCAAAGTCAAAGTTCGACTGGGAAATGGAAGTGTGGTTGAATCAAAAGGAAAAGGCACTGTCATGGTGGAGACAGATAAAGGTATGCGACTCATCCATGATGTCTTACTAGTTCCCAGTCTAAAAGAAAATCTTCTAAGCATTTGCCAAATGATGGAGAGAGGCGACACACTTCACTTTGAAGGAGGTGTATGCAAAATCTTAGACAACAAAATAAAAGGTCTGAGATAGCCCAAGTAAAGATGAATAAGAGCAATAGAAGCTTCCCTCTAAATTTAAATATGCAACAAACATTGGCATGAAGGTACAAGTTGATGATTCATGGCTATGGCATCGAAGATTTGGCCACTTCAACACACATGCCTTGAAGTTGTTACATGAGAAGAACATGATGAGAGATCTTCCAAGCATAAAGGAGAACAATGAAGTGTGTAAAGGATGTCTCCTTGGTAAGCAACACCGATTTTCTTTCTCAACAAGCAGAGCATGGAGAGCGAAAGATCTATTGGAGCTGATACATACGTGTAGAAGCAAGCTTCATGATGAATCAAGATTGATTCAAGGAGTTTTGATGATAACAAAGATGATGACAAATAGCTCAAAAGTCAAGATCACTTCATGATAACAAAGATGATGACATTCAAGAATGAGTTCAAGATTGAGTCAAGAACACTTCAAGGATCAAGAGGAAATTTGATTTCAAGAATCAAGATTCAAGAATAATCAAGATCAAGATTCAAGACTCAAAGATTCAAGAATCAAGAGAAGACTTAATCAAGATAAGTATTAAAAAGTTTTTCAAAACATTGAGTGGCACAAGAAGTTTTTTACAAAGTCATTACCAAAGAGTTTTTACTCTCTGGTAATCGATTACCAGATTATAGTAATCGATTACCAGTGGTTTTAAAACGTTAAGATTTTCATAATTCAAAATGAAGAGTCACATTTGTTGAGGTGTAATCGATTACCAGTGACTGTTTTCGAAAAATTCATTTCCAAAAGTCACAATTCTTTAAGTGACTTGTTTCTGAAGATTCTTTCAAAAGTCATATCTTTTTAAGTGATTAGTTTTAAAGGAATTGCCAAGAGTTACAAGTTTTGACTTGAGTCATCAAGAAACTATAAATATGTGACCTTGGCATGAAACAAAAAAAATTGATCTCAATCATCTCTTTCAATCATCTTTCAATATTTTCTTTCATCTCTTTCAATAGTTTTTCTGTTTCATCTTCTCTTCATCTTTCTAAAAGTTTTTGTTCAAGACTTTCTCTTTCAAGAAAAGTTCTTTGTTCAAAAACTTGTGTTATTCATCTTTTTCATTCTCTTCTCCCTTTGCCAAAAAGAATTCGCCAAGGACTAACCACCTGAATTCTTTTTGTGTCTCTCTTCTCCCTTTTCCAAAAGAATGAAGGACTAACCGCCTGAATTCTTTTGTGTCTCCCTTCTCCCTTGTCAAAGAATTCAAAACGACACAGTCTGAGAATTCTTTTGATTCTTCCCTTTCCCTAAAACAAAAGATTTCAAAGGACTAACCGCCCGAGAATTCTTTTGTTTCCCCCTTCACAAAGTTTCGAAGGACTAACCGCCTGAGAACTTTGTCTTAACACATTGGAGGGTACATCCTTTGTGGTACAAGTAGAGGGTACATCTACTTGGGTTGTTGACTGAGAACCAGAGAGGGTACATCTCTTGTGGATCAGTTCTAGTGGAGGGTACATCCACTAGGTTGTTCAAAGAGAACAAGGGAGGGTACATCCCTTGTGGATCTTTGCTTGTAAAAGGATTTTTACAAGGTTGAAAAGAAATCTCAAGGACCGTAGGTCGCTTGGGGACTGGATGTAGGAACGGATTGTTGCCGAACCAGTATAAAACTCTTGTGTGTTTGTCTCCTTCTTCCCTACTCTTTTAATTTCCGCTGTGCACTTTAATTCTTGCTTTTACTTTTGGTTAAGTTTCTTTTCTATTCTTTATTTTCTTAACAACATAGTAAACGCCTAAGAAGAGTAATTTTTAATTAGTAAAGGTTCATTAATAATTAATTCAACCCCCCCCCCCCTTCTTAATTATTCTGAGGCCACTTGATCCAACAATACGGACGTCTATGGACCAATGAGGATGCCATCACATGAGAACAATAGGTACTTCATACTCTTCATTGATGACTCCTCTAGAATGACATGGGTATATTTTCTAAAAGAAAAATCAAAAGTCTTTGGAGTATTCAAAATGTTCAAGGTCCTTGCTGAAAATCAAAGTGGAAAATAGATAAAAGTACTAAGAAGTGATCGCGGCAAAGAGTACACCTTTCGCGAGTTTGAAAGATTTTGTGAGGATGAAGGCATTGAGCGAAAACTTACAGTCGCATATTCTCCTCAACAAAATGGAGTGTTTGAGAGAAAGAATCGCACAGTTATGGAAATGGCTAGATCGATGCTCAAGGAGAAGGGACTACCTAACATATTCTGGGCTGAAGCAGTCTACACTACTGTTTACATGCTCAACAGATGTCCAACTAAGTCTGTAAAAGACAAGACTCCAATTGAAGCTTGGAACGGGAAGAAGCCATCAGCAAAGCACCTAAGGGTATTTGGATCTATATGCTACATTCATGTTCCGGACATGAAAAGGCACAAGCTTGAAGACAAGACTATACGAGGTATCTTCCTTGGGTATAGCAATATCTCTAAGGGTTACCGTGTGTACAACTTGCAAACTAAGAAACTCGTCATCAATCGAGATGTTGAAGTTGATGAGTATGCTTCTTGGAATTAGGATGAAGAAAAGGTAAAAAAAGTGGAGAAGAATGTTCTTATACCTGCTCAACTACCTCAAGAAGAAGCTGAGGAAGAAGACCCAGGTGAACCACCTTCACCTCCACCACAACAACAAGATTAAGAACTATCATCACCAGAGTCTACTCCAAGACGAGTAAGATCTTTGGTGGACATATATGAAACCTGTAACTTGGCCATACTTGAACCTGGAAGCTTTGAAGAAGCGTCAAAGCAGGAAGTATGGGTCAAGGCAATGGAAGAAGAGATACAGATGATCGAAAAAACAACACATGGGAGTTAGTAAATCGTCCCCATGGAAAAGATATCATTGAGGTTAAGTGGGTCCATAAGACAAAGCTCAACCCTGATGGCACCATACAGAAACACAAGGCGAGGCTAGTAGCTAAGGGTTACTCACAGCAACCCGGAATTGACTACAATGAGACATTTGCACTAGTAGCTCGTCTTGATACCATAAGAGCTCTAATAGCTCTTGCGTCACAAAAAGGATGGAGTATCCATCAAATAGATTTCAAATCCGCCTTCCTTAACGGTGTACTTGAAGAAGAGATCTATGTGGAGCAGCCACAAGGATTCGTGTCTGAAGGCAAAGAAAGCAAAGTGTTAAGACTAAGAAAAGCACTCTATGGTTTGAAGCAAGCACCTCGAGCATGGTATAGCAGAATCGATCAGTATTTCATGGATCAAGGATTCAGGAGGAGCAAGAGTGAGCCTACACTTTACATCAAGTCTCAAGGTCAGAACACTCTCTTACTTTCTCTATATGTAGATGATCCTATCTATACGGGAAACAATACTAAGATGATGATGGAGTTTAAAGAAGACATGATGAAGACCTTTGAGATGACCGACCTTGGTTTGATGAGTTACTTCCTCGGCATAGAGGTAAGTCAGAGAAATGAAGGGATATTATGTTGGATCGAGTGGCCTCAGAATAATTAAGAAGGGGGGGTTGAATTAATTATTCCTAAACCTTTACTAATTAAAAAATTACTCTTCAAAGGCTTTTACTTATGTTGTTAAGAGAATATGGAGTAGAAGAGAAACTTAACAGAAAGTAAAAGTGGAAATTAAATGCACAGCAGAAAGTAAAAGAGTAGGGAAGAAGGAAACAAACACACAATAGTTTTTATACTGGTTCGGCAACAACCCGTGCCTACATCCAGTCCCCAAGCGACCTGCGGTCCTTGAGATTTCTTTTAACCTTGTAAAAATCCTTTTACAAGCAAAGATCCACAAGGGATGTACCCTCCCTTGTTCTCTTTGAAACCCTAGTGGATGTACCCTCCACTAGAATTGATCCACAAGAGATGTACCCTCTCTTGTTCTCAGTCAAACCCAAGTAGATGTACCCTCTACTTATACCACAAAGGATGTACCCTCCAATGTGTTAAGACAAAGATCTCAGGCGGTTAAACCTTTGATACTTTGTGAATGGGGATACAAAAGAATTCTCAGGCGGTTAATCCTTTGAATACTTTTGTATTAGGAAAACGGAAGAATCAAAAGAATTCTCCGACTGTGTCGTTTTGAATTCTTTGACAAGGGAGAAGGGAGACACAAAAGAATTCAGGCGGTTAGTCCTTTATTCTTTTGGAAAAGGGAGAAGAGAGACACAAAAAGAATTCAGGCGGTTAGTCCTTGGCGAATTCTTTTTGGCAAAGGGAGAAGAGAATGAAAAGATGAATAGCACAAGTTTTCAAGGTTTAGAAAACCAGAAAACTTCATAAAGCTTTTGGTACAAAGAAGAAAAAGAAGTTCAAAGAGATTCACGGCTTGTAAAGGATTGTATGAAATAAGTGTAAAAAATGTATTGAAAAGCAAATCAAAGCCTTGCTTTTATAGACTCTTCATGTCTGGCCAAGAGGACTATTTAGAAGAGTTATAACTTTTAGAAAAACTTAAAACCAATTTGAAAAAGTCGAAAACCATTTGAAGAGTTACATCTTTTGATTTATTCAAAAACAAACACTGGTAATCGATTATCAAATCAGTGTAATCGATTACACAAGGCTTTTATGTGAAAGGATGTGACTCTTCACATTTGAATTTGAATTTCAACGTTCAAAGGCACTAATAATCGATTACCAAAACATTGTAATCAATTACAAATTTTTGAAAATAATTAGAACGTTGTAAATTTAATTTGAAAACTTTTTCAAATCCATTTTGCTACTGGTAATCGATTACAACAATCTGGTAATCGATTACCAGAGAGTAAAAACTCTTTGATAAACATGTTTTGAGAAAAACCATGTGCTATTCAATTTTTGAGAAAACCTTTTCATACTTATCTTGATTAAGCCTTCTCTTGATTCTCGAATCTTGAGTCTTGATCTTGATTCTTGAGATCTTGAACCTTGAATCCTGATTCTTGACTCTAAACTTTCTTCTTGAGTCTTGAATTCTTCTTTATTCTTATCTTGAACTCTTGAATTGTTCTTGATTCACTTGAGTTGTTCTTTGATTGATCTTTGAGCATTTTGTCATCACCTTTGTCATCATCTTTTGTTATCATCATTGTTATCATCAAAACACCTTTGAATCACTTTTGATTCACCATGAAGCTTTGCTTCTACATATTCATCTCGCAAAAGAAATACATAGAAGGATTACTTAAGAAATTCAAGATGTATGGTTGAAAACCTGTTGCTACTCCACTCATAACAAATGAGAAACTACAGAAGAATGATGGAGCACCAGAAGCTGATGCATCCAGCAAATACCGAAGTCTAATTGGAAACCTTCTATATTTGACAACTACACAACCTGACATAATGTATGCTACAAGTCTTCTATCAAGATTCATGCAAAGCCCAAGTCAAATACACTTTGGAGCAGGAAAAAGAATTTTTAGGTATCTACAAGGAACAAAAGAGTTCAGTATATGGTATACTACCGAAACCAACTCATAATTACTTGGCTACACCGACAGTGATTGGGCAGGTTCGGCAGATGACATGAAGAGTACCTCTGGCTATGCTTTCTCACAAGGATCGGGAATGTTCTCTTGGGCATCGAAGAATCAAGCTACAGTAGCACAATCAACAATAGAAGCAAAGTACGTGGCAGCTGCTGAAGCAACGAGCCAAGCTATATGGCTTCGTAGGATACTTGAAGACATGGGAGAAAAACAAGATGAGCCTACTAAAATCAACTGCGACAACAAATTAGCAATTGCAATGGCGAAGAATCCAGTTCATCATAGCAGAACAAAACACATAGCAATCAAGTATCACTTTATCAGAGAAGTTGAAGCAACTAATGAGATCAAACTCGACTACTGCAGAACAGAAGATCAAATTGCAGACATATTCACGAAGGCGTTGTTGAGACCAAGATTTGAAGAATTATGAGCTATGCTTGGAGTCACAGAAATTTGCATCAAGGAGGAGTGTTGAAATTGCTACAAATTTCTAGAATATTCTTAAATATAATATGTATGAAAATAATAGAATATCCTAGAACTATAGTGTGTATGAATATGGTAGAACAATCTAGAACTATAAGTGTATATATAAGATAGAAGAATCTAGAACTATCATGATACTAATCTATCATGAAAACTCTAGAAAGACCTAAAGTAATGTAGAAACATTCACCACCATTGAGAGGTTGGTGACTTGAGCCTATAAATAGGCAATTGGTATGTTGTAATCTATCATCCAAGAAATCAATGACATGGCCTTCTTTCTAAAACAATTCTCTAAAACTATCAACTATCATCTAATAAACTACCAACAAGAACATAGACATGTTTCAGCTCCACCATCATCAACCTGTCTTCCTGTCTCTTTCAATTTCCTCTAGCTAGTTTCTTTTAATTTTCTTTGTTACCCTAGACGCAATCCTTCACAAGTTGTTGTTATGATGAAAAATATCAGAACTAGCCACTTTGATGAACAACAATCCGGTGAATATCCATGTCCTTCAACATCACAGAACGCTCAGACAATCCTCTTAATCTGTCACGGACGTTCATGGCAGACCTCCCAGCTTGAACCATATCACCACAGAACTGGCATGTGATTAGACGCAGGGGGAAAACTGAAGCTTGATGCTCCACCTACGAAAAAAGTTAAAACAATTTATTAAGATAGTCTGATTCATAATATAATAATTTGCATATCTTTCATATGAAGTCAGATTACCAGATTGTATATTTCCTTGCATTAACTATGAAGAATTTCATACTGACTAGAAAATTAAATTAAATGTAACAAGTAGACCACACTTCTTAGTAAAAGGAAAACTTAGATATGGTAACTTTTTACGCAAATTGACAACAAACGACAAACTTTAGGACTGGCCCCCCCAGTCCTTAGATTCAGAAATAATATACATTTCAAGAATTTCTCTTTGTCCCTTAATTATTTCTAATTTCTCAAAAGGGCAAATGCCAAACATGCTTATTTCAAACATATCCAATATCCATCTCCTCAAACAGCCTCCAAATGTTCTTAATCTCCTAAAGTTTCGGTAACTAAAACAAAGGATATTTTTTTATATGCAGATATGAAGAAAAAATTGAGATTCCTATCATCTGGAATAAAATCGAAAATAGGGTGTGCGAGCATGTTCTTACGGGTGAGTCTGTTGATGAAAGAATCTAATCTTTATATGCTTCTATTTGATGAGAATAATAACAAGTACAGATAGATGAGGCTTACGGTTCATGTTTAACATAGACAAAGGAAAAAGTAAAAAATAGAGAGAAAAAAATGATGTGCTAGGCAGGATACAAGGAAAAAAAAATTATTTCAATGAGTCACTCCCCAACCCCTATAATATTAAAAGCAAAATTTCAGAAGACTTGGAAATGGCTTTAAACTTCACTCCCATCACTAGACTTTCAACTTTTAGAAGATCCAAAATGTGTCAGCTAACCTTGGAAAAAACAAGTAAAATTCCATACTTCAAAGTTTGTGAAAATCAAGAAAAAATTCCAATAAAAAAATATTGTAATATTTTAATACATGACACTTTTTAACTGCAAAAAACATAATTATTCATGGCCTCCTCAACATTGTTTCAAAATAAAATTTAAATAAGATGAAGGCTTCTGCCATCAATTCTCTGGATTAATAACTTATCTCAGCAATAAACTTGGACAGACACAATGGCTTCAACAGAACACAGAAAAATAATGTATAACAGTAATCCCATATAGATGCAAACACAAAAGAAACACCCGCACACACAAAACTAGCAAGAAAGGGTAGGAGACATGAAACTCACCATTTGCTCTTTCTCAAGGATTATTCCACAGGGCAGTGAAGTGCCTCGTGAAAAACTTTCATGTGATTTTCTAATTCTTCCTGCTGGAAAGCCTGACCACACTTGTCACAGTGAATGTGGTTCTTGGACTCCTCAATCCTAAGAAACACTCCACAGCCTGAACGCTGACAGACAAAACTGTACATTGTTCGGTATCCAGTTCCATAGATGACATGGAAGATGATGCTTGCTGACCAACATTTTGGTTGAAATTATCCTGGACCATGACTAGTATTTTATAGTTAGTAATTCCCTTGAAGCCATATACACCAATGCTGTAAGTCCCTCCACCCATATTTTTATCATTAGAGCTAAGAATCAAAGTCTTTGAGCCAATATCATGAGAAGAACACTTATGCTGGTGTCGTGTAGGAAATATGAGAGGATGTCTGGAGATGAAAATATCAATGTCCCCCCCCCCCCAATCTGTCCCTGATTCTAATTTTACTTCAAGACAAGAATTCCCGGAAGAGAGTTTCTCCCAAATGACATTGTCTATGGAAAATTTGTAATAGACAAACTTTCCTTCTTCTATTGTTCCAATTTGTGACCATCTGTCTTTTCTGAAAATGTACCCTTAATTTGTAAGCAAGTTCTCCATTGTTTACAGTTAAAATGTCACCTTGAGAAAGAGTAGCATGCTGCCGAAGACATGTTTCGAGGATAGCCTTATGATTGGGCAAGTCAGAAAATCCTACTCTTTCAGGGTGAAGTTTTGAATATGTCCCTTTTGGAAGCCAAACATAGCGGACATCAACTAAGGGAGGTTTTGAAGTGCCTTCAGAAAACAAATTATTCCATACATGAGGAGGAAGACCCACTGAACCTTGATCAGCAGTGAATTCTAAAACTCCTGAATGGGTGGTCCTCCCCTGTTTCACTTTATCAGTAGTTTGGATGCTTGAAGTGCTTTCTTCATGAACTAATGAAAACTGAAAGTATAAGGGTCCCTGTCCCTTATCAAAAGTACCCTGCTTAGACAGTTCTGTTCAGATAGCCTGAATTGAGCATGGAAAATGAAGGAAATCATTTAGTATTTTTCACATCAAGAATATAGACAAAAAAGGAATTGTTTGCAGCCATAAATTTTATGGTGGAAGGTATGGTAAGCATTTGTGTATAAGAAGATTAGCAAGTTTATTTTCACCGGTGGTGGGATTAAATATTACAAGACTAAGTTTCAATATCATTTAAGGGTTTAAATTAAGCATCACACCAGCAGGTTGTTGCTTGGTAACATTGCGACTGATTGTTACAATTTAAAAACCATTCATGTTCATGTACTTGATAGCCTTAATCTTTTTGGTGATGGTTACTCAACATGGTATTGAATACTCTTTGACAAACTGACATGGAGTTCCATGCTTGATAATATAATGCCCCATTATTTCAGCCAAATTACATTCAAGCATAAGATATGATGGACCTATCCTATGCCTTACATCAACCTCAAAGGGTTATTAGAGACTAAACTCTTTCTAGGCCATCACCTTACAGCTCAAGCTTTTGAGTGGAAAAGGTTGCTTGGTACCAACTAGTTCTTTCTTAATACACAACTTTGAAGACTCGACCATCAAACCACAATACCACACCACAACCCTATTTAGGGGCTTGCCCTGCTAACTAGTAAGAGGCATAGACGAATCCAGCATGGGCCATTTCAAATAGTCCAGAATTAAAACTTCTCAATGAATACAGTTGTTGAATCGTGTTTTATATAAGATAAAGAAAATGTTTCCAACAACCATATAATGTAAAGGGTCCAAAAGTGATACACAGTTAAAAAAGATGCAAAGGTAGCAAGTCAGGGAACATAAAACCAATGGTGCTACTGCATAGACATCAAAAATCACGAAAAGTGCGAAATTTTTATTACCCTTCCCTTACACAACAAGAACAAACTGAAGAATAAGTTTGCTGAGTGAGATAATCATAACAATAGCAGGACATGATCGGACAATCCTTTGGGTGTGTGAGTAATTTTGTGGTGTGGTGGAGTTTTCCTAACACATTTTTATGGTGACTTTGGTTTATTTCTTTTCACTTAAGGAACCTCCCAAAAGAACACAGTGGCCTGGGCACATCTACGATCATCATTCGGCAAAATTAATAAATAATTGGACTGGCTTGGTTAGGGATTATTGTTTAGAGAAAGTATGTAATAACAGGGGTAGGTGAAACCAATTTTTAAATTAAAAGTCCACTTTTAATCAAATCTCGTAAAATGGCATTTGTTACACGGTATATGTCTTTCTTCAAGAGGTGGCTTATAAGGTTTTATCTTTGGGGATAAGCTTAAATGCAATGATACAATTGTACATTTAATTGTGTTAGCCTAAATTCTTCCAGAGAACTGTATATATATATGTTCCTAATATAATGCCAATTTAGGGAAAATTAATTCCTTGAAATTGAAACCAAAGCATTCATCACATTTGTTTTTCTTATTTGGAAACAACTTGAAATAGATCACTCACCAGAGACGATATTTCTTCCACAGACAGAAGTTAAAATTACACAAAATCATACAAACACACACCAAAGAACCATATTAAACTAAGAAAAAACTATTTCCTTCCCCTATGAATTGTCCTTTTCACTCTTCATTAATTAAGCAAACCTTCAACAAGTCTCGCGAGCCATTGTGGTTTCCCAGTCATGAAAACATTATATCCCAAAAGCATTCCAAATAGCAACCCACATGAATATCCCACTGCTACAGCTTTCCAGCCAAATCCTGATTCTTCATGGTGAAATGTTGAATATGGTGGCCAATCTTCATCCTTATTGCAGGATTTTGACAAAGGAAATCCACATAGCATTTGATTTCCAGCATAAGAATCATTTTCAAACGTGTTAAATTGTCCACCTGTAGGTATGATTCCCTCAAAGTGGTTTTGTGAAAGGTTCAACACTGCCAGAAAATTCAAATTGATCAAAGCCACAGGAATCTCTCCTTTCAACTGGTTCCACGAGAGGTCCAACCATTCCAAATTTCTTAAATTACCAAAGGATCCTGGAATGGTACCAGTGATTGCATTGTGCGAAAGGTTAAGTCCTTTGAGAGAATGCAATTCTCCAATGACTTTTGGAAGTTCTCCTTCAAACATATTATTTGATAAATCAATAGTTGTAAAAATACTTAATATCCTCTCGAGCTCCATGTATCTACCTTTCATTACAACCACTACTGAATCATTATATAAATTTTGGTTACCCATATATTTCAAACCAGTTTGGTTGTCATTCACACTCACCATTCCTTGAAAGTTCTTGATGTATGAAGCTGGCAAGGGCCCACTAAAATTGTTATTTGAGACATAAAAAATTCTCAGCCTGGGAAATGGATACTTGGCACCGAAAGATGTGATGACACCATGAAACTTATTTGATCGCAAACTGAATACCTGTAACTCCTGGAGGCTTTCTAGCCAATGGGGAAATGTATCCTCTATGTTATTGCCTGTCAGGTCCAAAACTTCCAAATTTGTGCAGTGGGCCAAAGACCGTGGTAATGGTCCATCGAATTGGTTGCCATTCAACTTTATAGTCTCAAATGCATTTCCCTTAGAAAAGTTCCAAGGTATGTTTCCATAAAGGTTGTTCATTTGCAAATCCAATGCTGAAAGATAAGGAAATGTTGACAGACATTGTGGAATTTGGCCGGTCAAGTTGTTATGAGCCAAGTTGAGTATATTGAGGGTGCTTGCATTGCACATTGCTGAAGGAATGTTCCCGGTCAGCTCATCATTTGAGACTAAAAAGTATTCAATTCCATTGGGTGGAATTGGGAGATCTCCTTGCAACTTGTTGAAACTGAGATCAATATGAGCAATTGTATAATTCCAGGAGTGTAAGAGCTTCTCATGAAACGACTGGGGAATGCTTCCACGAATGTTGTTATGAGAAAGATCTAGATTCGACAATAATTCAAGTGGTGCTAAGAATTTAGGGAAACTATTAATATTACAGGAAGATAAATATAAGGATTGAAGGTTGGGTAAGATGTAGTCAGCGGTACTATCAAAGTTAATAGAGAGAAAATTATTGTGAGAAAGATCGAGGTAAAATAGATTTTTGAATTTTGAAAATTGATGAAAGTCCAGATGACCACTCAAGTCAGTTGATGACAAACTCAAACCAGTAAGATTTTGGAGTTCAAATATTGAATTGGGAAAATTACCTTGCAGTTTGTTATTAGAGATTGACAAGTATTCCAAAGAATAAGATGAGAATTCACCAATTGACCCCGTGAGGAGGTTGTTGCTAAGATCCAACTCTAACAAGGAAGGCAAAGAATAACACCAACGTGGAATTGTTCCATTTAACTTGTTATCAGTCAACAATAGAAACTGCAATTTTGAAAGTTTATTGATTTTGCTTGGAATGGGGCCAACTAATTTATTAAATGATAGATCTAAATTAAAGTGGAGAGTTGAGTGAGATTAAACAATGATGTGGGAACCAGTCCATCAAAATTGCAACTCTGCAGAGCTAGACTGTTAAGAGACATCAAATGGCCAATGGAATCTGGAATGTTTCCCGAGAAAGCAGTATGAGAGAGAGCCAAGTTGCTTAGTGGAGTACTCCAGTTGGACTTTGGAAGTTCACCTCCAAGGTCTTTATTAAAACTCAAATCTAGCATTTGAAGATTGGGTAAAGAGAGGATGTGACTCCATAGATTCCCTTGCAATTCGGTGGATACAAGACTAAGAGAGATGAGAGAGGAAGATAGATTGGTTAGCAATGACAAAGAGCTGACTCCGATTGAAGACATGTCCACGTCATCTAAATAAAGCTCTCTTAAATTAGTTGCGTTTTGAATGAGTTTGTTCCATGTGTATGGATCAACTCTCATTCTCCTGGAGTCGTAGTTGCTACTAAGATCAAGGAATAGTAATTTGGACAAGCAAGAGATTATGGAGGGAATGTCACCAAAAAATTCATTTTTGGCTAGGTTGAGTCGTTGAAGGTGGCTTAGGCTGAATATGGTGCAGTTGGGATGGAGCTGACCTTGAAGATTACAGAAGCTAAGGTCAAGACCGATGACATGGCCTGAGATGGTGTCGCACGTGACCCCATCCCACTCAGAACAATCTGTGTGCTTTTTCAAGGTTTCTAGTTTGAAAGGAGTGTTGAGTGAGTTTTTGAAAAGTAGTAAGGCAGAGGTGTCATGGTGGTTGCAGAAAGAGGAAGAAGAAGAAGAAGCTAACATGAAGTATGGGAGTAGAAGCCAGCAAAGAATGTTATTATAGATATTCATCCTTCAAACAGAAGAACAAAAATAGAGAGGATTTGATATGGATACAACCAATTCAATTCATTAACTTCTATTTATAGCCTACGTTGCTTCTAAGGCTTTCATTTCGATTCAACTTTTGTTCCTTAGGCTGTGTTTCAAGTCATGTGTACCTTTATTTTTTTTAATCAAATTATTAATTATATTTATTATTTTCTTCAAGAAAATTGTTTGAGTTTGTTCCTAATAAAATGCTGATTTTGAGCGGATTGAAGGTTGAACGTGTGAATTTTCCTCATTGCCTTTGCAGGCCAGGATACAACTCAGACAACTTACAGCAAATAAATACAGTTATAAACCCACACAATACAGAACCATATTAAAATAATTCATTCCTTGACATTTGCATGGATTCTGTTGTTTGTTCTTTTCACTCTGACATATGGCACACGTTCAACAAGTCTCGCAATCCATTGGGGTTTTCCGGTGAATAATACATTACAGCCCAAATAAAGACAATGAGAAAATTCAAATTTGTCAAAGTCATAGGAATCTCACCCGTCAACTGGGTCCATCAGATGTCCAACAATTCCATATTTCTTAAATTTCCCAAGCAACGGCGGAGTTTAGTTTTTTTACATAGAAAAATAGAGTATTGATAAATACACTACTACAAAAGGGGTTTTTTAAGTCGGTTCTATGGGACATTTAACGATGGTTTTTAGCCGTCATAGAACGCAGTATCGTAAAATAACATGTTACTTTTTAAGACAGTTTTGGAACCATCGTCATATATTCGAATTTCTAAGACGGTTATTCGAATAATTGTCTTAGAATGTGTCATTTATCAAAGGCGGTTTTCTTCCAATATTCGACTTAGTATACAGGATTTTCTAAGACGGTTATTAGAAAAACCGTCTTAGAAAGCTAGACATATTAAGACGGTTCTTGGAATAACCGTGTTAGATTCTCAAGTCACATGAGACATACGACGACGGTTATTCCAAGAACCGTCTTAGTATTTCTAGCTTTCTAAGACGATTTTTTTAATAACCGTCTTAGAAAGTTCAGTATTTTTTTTATAATTTTTTTTGCAGCAATTTTATTTTTTGTAATATTTTTGGCTGTTATTTTATTTTTTGTAATTTCTTTAACTAATACAATATTAAACATTGATTTGAAACAAAAGTATACTCATTATTTTCAATTGAAAAATCATTATATTACATAATACAAAAATTTACATAATTAATTAAAGTCTCAAATTTTGCAAGAATTTACATTGCTATCCACACCTTAAGTAGAACAGGGACTAAAGAGTAAAACACAAGCATGACCACTGCAAATTGAACCAAAGGAAGCACCTGAAACCAACCTTGAAAGAAATGAATATGAATGATGATGCTTACAAGTTTTACATCACTATTGAGAGCATGTTATGACAACATATATAACATTATAACTTGATATCAGACATCCTAGTTAAAGTGAAATAGTATCGTTTACTCAACCACAGAGAGAAAGTAATAAATAAAGCTTAATGCCTCTGCTGACCAATGAATAGATTTAAGTTTACTGCGCTCAAGTATGCTTCTATAATAAGTGTTTTTTTTCAATGATAGAGGGGCAACCATTAAAAGCTGCCATTGTATTAAAACATAATTCTAAGTTGTAGACTGTGCATAATTCCAAGTTTTAGACTCAAGTCACAGTGAAGTTATATTTTGCCCTCAACCAATTGCGTTAAGTAATATCTTAATTAATATCACATAGGCAAGGCACAATAATCTTTTATATCTTAATTAATATTTATTTATTGTGAAAGATTTTTTTAGTTGGATATAAAAAAAATGATTTTTTTAGTACAATGGAACGAACAAGCACAAATTGAAAAAAAAAAACCTCCCATATATAATTAAAATAATATTATATTAAATTAGAGGGTTTTAGGAGCTACTATTTAATTTAACAATAACATTTGAAATATTTTTTTAGAGAAATTTCAAAAAAATTTCTTAACTTTCTAAATGTATCCATCTATCATTCTTTTATCTTTATTTTAAAGTTAATTTTTAATATATATTTTTTTCAAAAATACCGCCAGTTAAAAGTAACCTGATATTATAATATGTTTCTTATAAATCTAAAATACAGTCCAATTTATGTTAAGAATATTTATTTGTAATAAATTTTAATTATAATATAATTTATATATTTAAATGTATTTATTTATTATAAATTTTAGTTATATAAAATAATTATTTATTTTGTGTAATGCACAAACTAAAATACTCATTACTAAAAGAAGTTCTAATTTTGAATTTATAAAGTTAAATAATGGAATCAAACTTTGCTAATCCCCTATCCCCTTCCCGTACTTGTTTCCAATCAATTCTTTAAAACTTTAGCAGGACGTACGGTAAGATTGAAACTTTTTTAGTAATCAATGCAATTACTATAGTTTATTTATTTTTTACCGCTGGTACATGGTTTATTTATAGTTTGTGAACAATTAATTAATAATGAGCAAGTGGTAGTTACTACTCCCTACCCTACACAAAGACGAAGCCACTACGTGCCAAGAGTTTGAAAATTTTGTCTTGTTAGAGGAAATTTTATATATATATATATATATATATGAGCCATTAGCACGGAGAAAATTGAAAATGAAATCCAGTGATTTCAACAGCCCAACTCCAAGTAATATGCAGAAAAAAAGTTATAAATAAAGCAGCCCATACCAGAACTTCTATTTGAACAGTAGAAGGTTGTTTTTCATGAACATAGAAGGGTAGGGAAGTATATGCATATTCATTGGGTACCTGTAGGAAGTCATGACTTTGGGATCTCTTAAAAGGCTTTGTCTTCATAATACATTGACAATGAGCAAGTATAGAACCTGCTACAAAGTGTAGACCTGTGGTATGCATCATGTAACAAGTCATCAAAGTCAATACCCCAAAGTATTCATATTAACTGGAGTTAGTTTTTTCTTTTAAAAAAAATTAATTATAAATATGCATCACACTCAAACAGAAGAACCTAGAGAATATACTAATAATATTTTATAATCCAAGAGAGCAGCAAATGCAATGCATGCCTCACGCCTTGAGAGAAACTAACACATCTCTAATATTTATTCTAGTTGTTTGTCATATTGTTCAACTAATCATGAATCATGCTTCTAGTTCTAGAGTTCTATTATTCAATCACTATCCATGAGTGCGTGCCAAGTGTCCCAATTTTATTATTTTAAGAAAATGATGCCTCTAGTCTAGTCCATTTTCCTTTTCATTGAAAGTCATATATATTACCTAACCGCTTGCCTCTTAAAAAAAAGAAAGAAAAACCTGACACGGTCATAAAAGCCCAAACACAACCCCCATGTGAATGAAAGCCATTAAGAAAAAAAAAAAGAGTGCCTATCCAAGAAATAATCCAAGAGAGAAGAGAAAGCTAAGCTTACAGCTGCCACGGGAATCTCAAGAATGTCAAACCATGAAGGCATTACAGAACCATCTACAAAAAGAGCAAATCAGTAGATTAATTATCTTTTAAAATGAATAAGCATACAACATTTTTCATAGCATTGTATCTAAAAGAAAACAGGATTGTAAGGCTATCATGATGTCAACAAATGCCATCTTAGATGATGTTAAAATTTGAATGGATGTACAATAAAAGATACCAAGTAGAAAATCCAGGGTAAGCAAAGGATGAATAGGAGAAGAGATGGCAGGAAACTTATTTAGCATACAGTTATATGAGCAAGGACCATCAGTCAGAACAAAAATTCTAATAAATAATTTCCTTGAACTTACCTACGCTATGATCTCCCAAACACCTCAATTACAATATTTGGTGGTTGAGATTTGAGTGTTGATCATAAAATTTCAAGTGGTATGGACCTAGAAAATTTAATTAGACCAATTGAGGAAATCAGAAGGTCAATTTTGTACACAGCATAGCCGATCTACCAACCGGGATGTAGAATGAAAGTGAACTAGCAATTTCAAGGTAATTAAGTTGAAAGTATAGAGAAATTGAGTGTAAAAGCATACAGTTGCAAGTGACAGGGGCAGAAGGGAAGGACCATTTGGCGTCTCTGAATTGGGAAGAAGTGAATAAGGTTTTGATGGGTTCCCATGAATGCCCTCGCCAATCTCTCTAACCAAAGGGCCCTCCTCTATTTTCCCTACTGCTCCTGCCATACTTTCCATCACCCCATGAGAATGACGGCCGACTATAATCTTCCAGCATCTTGTCGTTGCTGGACCGAGAAATCGCATACCCATGACCATGACCTTCAGAAAATATTCAAACCAAAAAGGAAAATACAAAAAAAATCAACACAAGCAAAGGATATATTCTCGCATCCAGAAAAAACATAGACCAAAAAATAAGACACACAAAAATCTTGCAAAAAGAAAAAAACCCTCCTCAAGGTAGAAAGTAAAAATATTCCAATAACAATAACAGAAGCCACGGATCTTCGAAAATAACCCAAGGTCGACCCTCCAAAACACATCAAATACGCAAAGAACAACCCACCAAATCTTAAACCACTGAAAAACTCTTACCAATAATGAAAATAAAAAAAAATAAAAACTAAATAAGAAAATGGATGCGCGAGTTTTCCGGCATGTTGTGCAAAACAAAACGCAACCGAAACAGAGAGTTGGAATGAAAACTCACCTAGCGGTCGGCGAAACTCGGCGGATCCCCAGCGGTTGAAGTCGCGGTGGTGTGAGGAATCCCTCCATCTGGCGACAGACCCAAGCGACTCGGACCTCTCGTGCTTCCTCTCCTTGAAGAAGTCCTTTCGATCCCAAGGCAATGGTTCAGGCGGCATCAAAACCCGTCGAAATGAGAAGGTTCAGGAACTAGGGTTGGTGAAATGAGTAGGTGGGAGGACGCGTTTTATTTTTTATTTTTATTTTTAACTACGACGGTTTTTTATTAAAACTCGTCATAAACTTTATTGCATATAACATTCTAAGGCGGTTTTTTAATAACCGTCTTAGAATGTATGACGTAAAATGTAATTTTTTTTATGATAATTACAAAAATGCCATCGCACCACCTTTTAAATCGGGTCTACAATAACCGTCGTAAATCACACGTCGTAAAAAATGCTTTTTTTAGTAGTGATAAGATATTTTAGTATTTTTAATTTGTATATTATTTAAAGTTGTTTGTTCTTTAATTATTAATGGTTTTAAGTTATTGACAAGGTATTAATATTGCATTCTTTGTTTTTTTTATAAAAGAAAGTTGCGTGCTAAGTTCTTGTTTTTAGAACATCAGTTATTATAGTTTTTTTAATAACACTTTTTATAGGTTAACTATTTTACTGTTTAATTGTCTTTTTGTAGGAAAATTTATCACTTAGAAAGTTCAAGTTTTTTAGCAATCTTGGACTATATATATAACAGATACTATCTCCTTGTAAATTTAGTGAACCACAAGAATTTGTATAACTTTCAATTTGCAAAAAGTTTGCATGTGGTTACAAGAAAAACTGAATATATGATCACAAAGTTTGTATGATAGTTTCGAGAAACTGCAAAAAATGGCTAAATCTATATAAGCTGAAGGTGAAACTTCTAAAACAATCTTCTAATTAGCTTTATAATGGAGTTTATGCAGTGTATGATCTATGCAAAACAATTAAACGAATTCCATCAGATGCAATAATCTTAAATAGATCTAATTAAAACACTAGTTGTTCAACTAATGATTTTTTCTACTTAGAAGCTTATTCAAAATATATATCAGAAAGCCACTGATAGTTTCAGTGAAACTATTTTTTTAAGATTCAAACAAAGGATGAGAAACACTGCAAAGATATTTTAACCTGATTCGGCCAAACAACCTCTGAACTACATCTAATTCCTACGTACACTCGTCAATCACTATGTAGAAATGCACAGTGAAACAAGCCGTAGGTGCAAGCAGATATGCACAACAGCTTACGCTCGTCAATCATTACTTGGTTATTATTAGCACAACAAACCTACTTTCAAGGGGTTTCTTTACCTAAATATTTATAAAATTGTACTTTTTATTCTTCCTATCAGCCCAAAAGAACGTAATGTAAAAAATACTGCAAACCAAACATTTTTATAATCATAATTTCAACATAATGAATGACAAGATCAACAACAGTTTAATAGCTCCACAGCCGGTTGTCCACAGTAGAACATAGACATGTTTTAGCTCCACCATCATCAACCTGTCTTCCTGTCTCTTCCAATTTTCTCTAGTTTCTTTTAGTTTTCTATTTGTTACCTAGATGCAATCCTTCACAAGTTGCTATTATGATGAAAAATATCAGAATTAGCCACTTTGATGAACAACAATCTGATGAATATCCATGTCCTTCAACATCATTGAATGCCCACAGGAATCACACGGGGCAGTCCTAGAACAACAAATACTCTCATGCTCAGACAATCCTCTTAATTTGTCACTGACGTCCATGGCAGACATCCCAGCTTGAACCATATCACCACAGAACTGGAATGTAATTAGACGCAGCGGGCAAATTGAAGCTTGATGCTCCACCTACCAAAAAAGTTAAAACAATTTATTTAGATAGTCTGATTCATAATATAATAATTTGCACATCTTTCATATGAACTCAGATTACCAGATTGTATATTTCCTTGCATTAACTATGAAGAATTGAATACTGACTGGTAAATTAAATTAACAGCAATAAGTAGACCACACTTCTTAGTAAAAGGAAAACTTAGACTTTTTATGCAAACTGACAACAAACGACAAAATTTTTTAATATGAAGATATGAAGAAAAATTTCTTCGGCTGAATCAGGTTAAAATATCTTTGCAGTGTTTCTCATCCTTTGTTTGAATCTTAAAAAAATAGTTTCACCGAAACTATTAGTGGCTTACTGATATATATTTTGAATAAGATTCCAAGTAGAAGAAAAAATCATTAGTTGAAGAACTAGTGTTTTAATTAGATCTATTTAAGATTATTGTATCTGATGGAATTCGTTTAATTGTTTTGCATAGATCATACACTGCATAAACTCCTTTATAAAGCTGATCAAAAGATTGTTTTATAAGTTTCACCTTCAGCTTTTATAGATTTAGCCATTTTTTGCAGTTTCTCGAAACTCTCATACAAACTTTGTGATCATATATTCAATTTTTCTTGTAACCACATGCAAATTAATTGTAAGTTATGCAAATTCTTGTGGTTCAATAAATTTACAAGGAGATAGTATCTGTTATATATATAGTCCGAGATTGCTAAAAAGCTTGAACTTTCTAAGTGATAAATTTTTCTATAAAAAGACAATTAAACAGTAAAATAGTTAACCTATAAAAAGTGTTATTAAATAAGTTACAATAACTGATGTTATAAAAACAAGAACTTAGAATGCAACTTTCTTTAAGAAAAAAACATAGAATGCAATATTAACACCTTTTCTATAACTTAAAACAATTAATAATTAAATAAAAAATAACTTTAAATAATACTAGAATATCCTTTTTGTTAATACTGTATTTTTATATGTAAAAAAAAAACTTAACTAAGCTCCGCCATTGCTTGGGAAATTTAAGAAATTTGGAATTGTTGGACCTCTCTAGGAACCAGTCGACAGGTTAGATTCCTATGACTTTGACAAATTTGAATTTTGTCGTTGTCTTTAACCTTTCACAAATGTGTGAACAGTTTAATAATACATTTTGAAATGATTCCTATGCTTGAGAAATGTGCGGTAGGGACTTCCTTCCAAGTCTCGTATGTCACGTCGACCTTATCACAAGCAACAATCTCCAAATATGTTCTTAATTTCTTCTTGTGGGGACTGTCGGTCTTCCCAATCCCAAATATGTCTCTCTGCCCCTAGTGGTCTAGTGGCCAAGGATCGTAGCCGTGTGGCTTTGTATGTCCGCTTCAAGGTAGACGGAGACTATGATGCTACTGTAGGAGGAGGAGGAAGAGGCGAGCCAGGTGGAGTAGCCATTGTGGAAGCAATGACTTCCAAGATTATTTTGATGATGCCAAAGAATCCAGAGTTAAGCAAGTTTCAAAGAATTAGGAGTCAAAAAGCTTCAAGAATCAAGATTCAAGAATAATCAAGTTTACAGATTCAATCAAGTTTTAAGAATCAAGATTCAAGAATAATCAAGATCAAGATTCAAGAATAATCAAGATCAAGATTCAAGACTCAAGATTCAAGAAACAAGAGAAGACTCAATCAAGATAAGTACTAAAAAAAGTTTTTCAAAACATTGAGTAGCACAAGAATTTTTCACAAAATCTTTTACCAAAGAGTTTTACTCTCTGATAATCGATTACCTTCTGGTAATCGATTACCAGTAGCCAGCATTGTTTTCAAAACTGATTTACAAAGTTGTAATTGATTACCATAATCAGGTAATGGATTACCAATATTTTAAAACGTTAGATTTCAAATTTCAAGAGTCACAACTAGTGATAAAACATTTTCAAATCATTTTAAACTTGTGTAATCGATTAAACAATACTTGAAATCGATTACCAGTGTTTCTAAACGTTTTAATTTTCAAATTTAAACATGAAGAGTCACATATTTTGATGTGTAATCGATTACACTATAATGGTAATCGATTACCAGTGACTCATTTCGAAAAATAAATTTTCAAAAGTCACAATTCTTAAAGTGACTTGTTTCTGAAGATTTTTTCAAAAGTCACAACTTTTTAAGTGACTAGTTTTCAAAAGAGTCACAATTTTTAAAAGGTTACTAGTTTTAAAGAAATTGTGAAGAGTCACAAACTTTAACTTGAATCATCAAATGATTATAAATATATGACCATCGCATGAATTTCAATAACGTTTTTTTTACAGAACTTTCTAATTCATTTCTCTTCATCTTTCTAAGAGTTTTTGTTCAATACTTTCTCTTTCAAGAAAAGTTTATTGGTCAAAAACTTGTGTTATTCTTTTTCTCCATTCCCTTCTTTCTCTTGTCAAAAGATTCAAAGGACTAACCGCTTGAGAATTCTTTTGTTTCTTCCCTTCTCCCTTTTGACAAAAGATTTCAAAGGACTAACCGCCTGAGATATCTTTTGTTTCTTACAAAAGATTTCAAAGGACTAACCGCCTAAGATATCGTTTTCCCTTTCCCTTTATACAAAAGATTTCAAAGGACTAACCGCCTGAGATATCTTTTGTATCCCCCTAACAGAGAATTCAAGGGACTAACCGCCTAAGAATTCTTTGTCCTAACACATTGGAGAGTACATCCTTTGTGGCACAAGTAGAGGGTACATCTACTTGGGCTGTTATACTGAGAACAAGAGAGGGTACATCTCTTGTGGATCAGTTCAAGTGGAGGGTATATCCACTTGGTTGTTCAAAGAGAACAAGGGAGGGTACATCCCTTGTTGATCTTTGGCTTGTAAAGGATTTTACAAGGTTGAAAGAAATCTCAAGAATCGTTGGTTTCTTGGGGACTGGATGTAGGCACGGGTTGTGACCGAACCAATATAAATCTTGGGTTTGTCTTCTTCTTCCCTACACTCTTTAATTTCCGTTGTGTACTTTTAATTGCCGCTTTTACTTTTGGTTAAGTTATTGTTTCTCTTCTTTACTTTCTTAACTTAGTAGTAAAAGCCTAGTTGAATCTAGTAACATTAAGAAAAATAAATTTTTAATTAGTCAAGACACATTAATAATTAATTCAACCCCCCCTTCTTAATTATTTCGAGACCACTTGATCCAACAAGTGGTATCAGAGTAGGTATCTTGAGAAAAGTTTCACAACTTGAAGATTCATGGCCTCCTCAAATTCTCTCTTTCCCAAAGGAAACTCCATCCATAGGCTACCTATCTTTAATGGTGAGGGTTACCACTATTGGAAAACCTGAATACAAATCTTTATTGAAGCCATAGATTTAAACATTTGGGAAGCAATAGAAATAGGACCTTATGTACCCACCATAGTAGATACAAGCACTAGCACAACAACAGAAAAACCTAGAGATAAATGGACTGAAGAAGATAGAAGAAGAATCTAATATAATCTTAAAGCCAAAAACATTATTACTTCTGCCCTAGGAATAGATGAATATTTTAGAGTGTCAAACTGTTCAAATGCAAAGGAGATGTGGGATACTCTCCAACTTACACATGAAGGCACCACTGATGTGAAAAGATCTAGAGTCAACACCCTTACACATGAATATGAATTATTTAGGATGAACACTAATGAGAACATCCAAAGCATGCAGAAAAGATTCACACAGATAGTCAACCACCTTGCCTCCTTAGGAAAAACCTTTCCAAATGAAGATTTAATCAATAAAGTTTTGAGATGCTTAAGTAGGGAATGGTAGCCCAAGGTAACTGCCATTTTTGAAAGTAAAGATCTTTCCTCTATGTCTCTTGCCACTCTTTTTGGCAAATTGCAGGAACATGAAATGGAACTTCAACGTCTCAACCAAAATGAAGAGATTGACAAAAGGAAAAGAAGCATAGCACTCAAAGCCTCCTCCTCAATGCAAGAAGAAGAAGAAGAAGAAGAAGAAGAATCTAATGATGAAGAAGACTTCTCACTCTTTGTGAAGAAGTTTCATAAATTTGTCAAAAATAGAAGAATGAAGAGAAGCCATAACTTCAACAATGGGAAGAGATCCCAAGAAGTTTCTCCAACTCTTAAATGCTATAAGTGTAATAAACCCGGTCACATAAAGGAAAACTGCCCCTTAAATGAGTCATGGCCCGAGAAGAATGAGAAGAAAAGCTATAAAGAAAGAAGATCCAAGAAGGCGTATATTGCTTGGGATGATAATGACTCATCCGATGGTTCAGAGAAGGAAATCAACCTTCTATCCAAGGACTATGAGAGCAATGAGAACATCTCTCAAGAAGATTAAGCAAAAAGCAAAAGTTTGACTTCCATCTTTGAAGATCTAAACACTTAAATCATGAAAAAGGTAACATCAAAACCATTCTCTTTTAAATTAAGTTGATTGAAACTTTCCTTTCAATTAACTTGTTTATATGATGACTAACAAAATTTTATTTGTTTGTCTTGGTTGATTGTTATTGTGAGTTTATGCTTATATGTTTGATTGAGTTATTTTTCTTTCTCAAAGCATGAAGTTTATTTAAAAAAAAAAAAACAAATATCTGATGACGTCTATGATTCTTGCATGATTTTTAATATGATATATGAATTACTTGCTTAAGAGTCGTTCATGATGTTTTTTTTTTAAAAAAATCCATTATGTTATATATATTTATTTTTATATAAGAGTTTTCAGATATAAAGTATTTTTTTCTGAAAAATGTGTTATCCAACATAAGCATGATAAAGATATTGAGCATATAGGTTTCAGAGAAAATAATGTTTACATGATTGATATGAAACAACGACTATCTGATTATGGGATTGTATTAGACCATATACCTATAAAATGTGACAACACAAGCGCCATAAATATATCTAAGAACCCAGTCCTCCACTCTAGAACCAAGCACATAGAAATTAGACATCATTTTCTTAGAGATCATGTCCTAAAAGGTGACTGTGTTCTAGAATTTGTAGATACCAAAAATCAACTCGCAGATATCTTCACAAAACCACTACCCAAAGATTCCCTCTACACCATTAGAAGAGAATTAGGACTTCTAGATGTCAGTGACTTAGAAAAATGATTTGTTTTATGTTATGATGACTTATGACTTGTTTAAAACACATGTTTTTATTATGTTTTGTGAATGATTTATGACATTATGTTATTTATTTATTCTCTGAACATTGGTTATGTTTTAAGTATTTGGTACTTAGTTAATTATGACTGAACTTGATGTCTTTATTTATTTTGCACTTAGATGTTTATGTTTTATACTTAGACTTGGTTATTTTGATGATATATGACTAAGTGGTTTGCATTTCAATTTGGTTTTATTCAAATTATGCTTTATGTATGTTTTACAATCATTTATGTTTGTTTTACAAATTATGTTTTGTGTATGTTTTAAATTCTTCATGTTTTACGCACTTTGGCCTTTTTGATGTTGCCAAAGGGGGAGAGAAAAATGGGTATTTTAGAAATCAAGATATTATATTTTCAATGTTTTAAAATTAAGCATGAATTCAAAAAGAAAGGGGGAGAAAGAGATGAGTGAACGGTAGAACAAAACTTATATGTATTCTCTTGATTTCAGGATTGTCATCATCAAAAAAGGGGAGACTGTGGAAGCAATGACTTCCAAGATTATTTTGATGATGTCAAGGAATCAAGAGTTAAGCAAGTTCTAAAGAATCAGGAGTCAAAAAGCTTCAAGAATCAAGTTTCAAAGAATCAAGATTCAAGAACAATCAAGTTTCAAGATTCAATCAAGTTTCAAGAATCAAGATCAAGATTCAAGACTCAAGATTCAAGAATCAAGAGAAGACTCAATCAAGATAAGTACTAAAAAAAGTTTTTCAAAACATTGAGTGCACAAGAATTTTTCACAAAATCTTTTACCAAAGAGTTTTACTCTCTGGTAATCGATTACCAGTAGCCAACATTGTTTTCAAAACTGATTTATAAAGCTGTAATCGATTACCATCATCATGTAATCGATTACCAATGTTTTAAAACGTTAGATTTCAAATTTCAAGAGTCACAACTAGTGATAAAACATTTTCAAATCATTTTAAACTTGTGTAATCGATTACAAAATACTTGTAATCGATTACCAGTGTTTCTAAACGTTTTGATTTTCAAATTTAAACATGAAGAGTCACATATTTTGATGTGTAATTGATTACACTATAATGGTAATCGATTACCAGTGACTGATTTCAAAAAATAAATTTCCAAAAGTCACAATTCTTAAAGTGACTTGTTTCTAAAGATTTTTTCAAAAGTCACAACTTTTTAAGTGACTAGTTTTCAAAAGAGTCACAATTTTTAAAAGGTGACTAGTTTTAAAGAAATTGCCAAGAGTCACAAACTTTAACTTGAGTCATCAAATGATTATAAATATGTGACCATGGCATGAATTTCAATAACGTTTTTTTTACAGAACTTTCTAATTCATTTCTCTTCATCTTTCTAAGAGTTTTTGTTCAATACTTTCTCTTTCAAGAAAAGTTTATTGGCCAAAAACTTGTGTTATTCTTTTTCTTCATTCCCTTCTTTCTCTTGTTAAAAGATTCAAAGAACTAACCGCTTGAGAATTTTTTTGTTTCTTCCCTTCTCCCTCTTGACAAAAGATTTCAAAGGACTAACCGCCTGAGATATCTTTTGTTTCTTACAAAAGATTTCAAAGGACTAACCGCCTGAGATATCTTTTTCCCTTTCCCTTTATACAAAAGATTTCAAAGGACTAACCGCCTGAGATATCTTTTGTATCCCACTCACCAAGAATTCAAGGGACTAACCGCCTTAGAATTCTTTGTCCTAACACATTGGAGGGTACATCCTTTGTGGCACAAGTTGAGGGTACATCTACTTGGGCTGTTATACTGAGAACAAGAGAGGGTACATCTCTTGTGGATCAGTTCAAGTGGAGGGTATATCCACTTAGTTGTTCAAAGAGAACAAGGAAGGGTACATCCCTTGTGGATCTTTGGCTTGTAAAGGATTTTACAAGGTTGAAAGAAATCTCAAGAACCGTTGGTTGCTTGGGAACTAGATGTAGGCACGGGTTGTGGCCGAACGAGTATAAATCTTGTGTTTGTCTTCTTCTTCTTCCCTACACTCTTTAATTTCCGCTGTGTACTTTTAATTGCCACTTTTACTTTTGGTTAAGTTATTGTTTCTCTTCTTTACTTTCTTAACTTAGTAGTAAAAGCCTAGTTGAATCTAGTAACATTAAGAAGGATAAATTTTTAATTATTCAAGACACATTAATAATTAATTCAACCCCCCCTTCTTAATTATTTCAAGGCCACTTGATCCAACAACCATGGGCCTGTAAAGAAAAAAAAACTTAAGTTAGTTAACATTATCAAAAAACTGAATTAGTTATGTAAATGAATGTACTGAAATGAAATACATAATTAGAAAATTACATTAGACGATGTTAATTAATTCTCCTTCATCATGATTATTACGATTAACATGAACGTCCTCAGCTTCTTCTTCTCCAACAATGTTAGGAGTCATTTGTGTGGACAAAGGACTAACATAAGTATCAATGTATGAATCATCATCTTCTACATTAACACCAATTGTTTTCCCATGTAGAACCACGAACCACCTTTCATCACAAGGGTCTTGAACATAAAATACCTGTTTAGCTTGTTCTGCCATGATGAAAGGGTCATTGTGGTAAGCTAGTTTCTTTAGGTCTACCAACGTAAATCCTATATCATCGGCTCGCACACTGGTGTTGTTGTCAACCTATTTACATTTGAAAACACAAACAGTAAATTTGACATAGTTAAGCTTCCAAATTTCATCAATGAACCCAAATTAAGGGATGGAAGCTACACAAGGATTGTCATCATGTACACTGGCGAAGTGTTGAGATTCAACCCTAAGGGTGACCCCGCTGTTTTGCATTGTACTTTTCTCATCTTGTGCTTTTGTATAAAAGGAATACTTGTTTATGTCGTATCCTTGCCAAGTTATAACATTTCTTTTAGGCGCATCTGCTAGCTTTCTTAATGTTTCAGAAGCATTTTCATCAGCAAAGATTGTATCTTTAAACCAATCAAAGAAAGTCTTGTTATTCTTTTTCAAGACCCAGTTCTTTGACATTTTTGGATTACTTTGTTTGACTAAACCTTCATGCTGAAGTATGTATGGCAAAACTTCATTACTATTATTCAAGACACACAAGTGAGCTTGTAACAAATATTCTACACTTTGAGTGATAACATGCAATCCTCTTGAACCCTTACCGCCCACTTTGTCGTCATGCCAAGACTCGGGAAGCCAAACAGGTTTATCCTTTTCAATGTACTCTGAACAAAATTCAATGGCTTCTTTTGCAATGTACCTTTCAACTATAGATGCTTCCGGATGATGTAGATTCTTCGTATACCCTTTTAAGATCTTCATGTATCGCTCAACCGGGTACATCCACCGCAAATAAACAGGACCACAACATTTGATTTCTCTGACCAGATGAACAATTAAGTGAACCATGATGTCAAAGAAAGCAGGAGGAAAATACATCTCCAACTGGCACAGTATAATTGCAGCCTCGTTTTCTAGGTCATCAAACTTGACAGGATCAAGGACTTTGCTACATATGACATTGAAGAAAAAACACAGTGAGTTATGGCTAACCTGACTTTGTTAGGCAAAATGTCTCATATGGTCACGGCAAACAATTGTTGCATCAAGACGTGACAATCATGAGACTTTAACCCTACCAGCTTAAGCTCTTTCAACTACACAAGGCTCTTAATATTTGAAGAGTATCCTTGTGGGACTTTGACCCCCTACAGACACTCACAAAAACCGATCTTCTCTTTTTTTGACAAAGTATGACAAGCTGGAGGCAAGTATATTTTTTCCCATCAGACCTTGGATGCAACTGCGATCATATGCCCAACTCAGCTAGATCTTGACGGGTATTCAAACCATCTTTCGTCTTGCCTTGAATGTTAAGGAGCGTCCCAATGACATTATCACATACATTTTTCTCCACATGCATAACATCAATACAATGCCTAATGTCAAGGTCAGTCCAGTACGGAAGATCAAAGAAAATCGACCTCTTCTTCCATATGAAACTATTACTTTTTTCCTTCTTTTAAGTTTTTCCAAATACAGTATTCAAGTGTTGAACCCGCTGGAAGACCTACTCACCAGTCAATGGTATCGGCGCAGTTTCGCGTTCTTGAGTTCCATTAAATGCTTTTTTCAATCTCCTGTAAGGGTGATGAGGTTTTAGAAAATGGCGATGCCTAATGTACATTGTTTTTCTACCATGTTTCAGTTGTATGTAGCTTATGCCTTCTTCACAGATGGGGCATGCATGATGACCCTTAACACTGTAACCGCTCAGATTCCCATATGTTGGAAAGTCATTAATGGTACAAAAAAGGATTGCGGGCATTTCAAAAGTCTCATTCTAAAACACATCAAACACTAAAACCCCCTCGTCCCATAGCTTTGTCAGGTCTTCAATCAATGGACTTAGATAAACATCAATGTCATTTCCTAACTGTCTTGGGCCTGATATCATCATGGACAACATCATGTATTTTCGCTTCATGCACAACCAAGGAGGCAAATTGTAAATTACTAGTAGAACTGGCCATGAACTGTGTTGAGTGCTTAAATTGCCATATGGATTCATTCCATCACTGGCTATTCCAAGCCTAAGATTTCTTGCCTCTTTGCCGAAATCCGAAAACATACGATCTATCTTCTTCCACTGGGAGCAATTAGCTGGATGACGGACCATTTCATCATAGTTTCTCCCATTTGCATGTCATGTAAGGTCTTTTGCATCATCTCCATCAGTAAACAGACGCTTAAACCTTGGAATGATGGGAAGATACCGCAACACCTTTGCTGGAGGGCCCTTCTTTGA
The DNA here is from genome assembly GCF_000004515.6 of Glycine max. NCBI lineage: Eukaryota > Viridiplantae > Streptophyta > Magnoliopsida > Fabales > Fabaceae > Glycine > Glycine max. Next base: position 11,419,508 of record NC_038250.2, read on the forward strand.
GTTTTCATCAGAACTGTAGTCCTCATCATCCTTCACTTTGTACGGTGATACCCCACACCTAGGGCATTTGGACATTTTTACGAATTCATGCCTGTACAGTATGCAATCATTCGGGAAAGCATGAATCTTCTGATACTCCATACCCATCGGACACAGTATCTTCTTGGCCTGATAGTAACTTTTAGGCAACGTGTTTTCCTCTGGAAGCAGATCGTGCACTACTTGAAGTAGTGAACTAAAGCTTTTTTCACTTTACCCATATTTGGCCATAACATTAACCAGACTTAACACCGCCGACAACAGCGTCAAGGAATTCTTGCACCCCGTATACAAAGGCTTCTTTGAATCACTTTGAAATCCTTCATACATAGGGGCATGTGCTTGCTTAAAAGACTCTTCTCCAAGGTCACAAATCATATCCTCCAAGCGATCTCCCATTTCTACATCAAACGATTCAGATTGGGACCCACCCTGCATGTCTATCAATTCACCATGCCATATCCAAGTCGTGTAATTCTTCTTAATCCCATCACACAATAGATGCTCTCGTATGTCGTCTAGTATTTGTCATCTTCCATTTAAACAATTGATGCAAGGACAATAATATCTTCCATCTTCATGCAGTCGACTTCTTTCTAAAGCAAATTGCAAGAACTGCTTGACGCCTTCCTCGTATGCAGGGCTCATGCGACTTTCATTCATCCAACTTTGATCCATCTAAATAATAACTCCGTGATACTCACAAAGTTATTCGATGCATGAAAATATCACTTTTTTATTATAGGTGTGGCCCTATCCCATTCAGGAAGACCGTCTTTTATGGTAGCTTCATACGTCAAGGTTAATTCTATTTTGTTAAATTTGACAAAATTTCGGCAACATTTTGCATTGGTCTCCAAGTACACGACATGAAATCGGTGAAATTAATTTCCCGATAATCAAGTATGCACTCAGAGAACAACTAGAAATGCATTGTACTAAAATTTCATCAAATTAAACAAAATAATGTTAACCTTAACACTTGAATCTACCATAAAAATATCAGTCTCCCCAAACTGCAATTCAAGATTGAATACAATGATTAATGCAAACTGTCTGCAAGAATCATTGCATTCAATCTCAAATGAGAATCTAAGGTTCACTCATCGTGAACATAATTTGTATAGCATATATCAGTTGTCATTAATGGCAGTGAACGAGTAATAAAAATATTAATTGGTAACAAACATTCGTACCTGTGATGATGAGCAACACAGTCCTAAATGAAATCAAGAATCCAATAAATAACTCAACGACCACCTACATCAATCATCATTCCGAAAAATAGATATCAGTATGTGACAATGAGTAGGCTATACAAATCGACTAAATACCAAGTGTTACTATCCTATTTGAATGAAGGTATGTTAAGGCGGAACTAAAACTAAGGATGAAGCATGTTAAAAATAAGGATTATCCAATGAACCAAGATCCTTCAACGAGAAAACACTATTGAGTTTGCAAACTAAGCTCTACAACAAAGTAGGGTTATTATTGATGATGATTATGTCATCAACATAGATCATAATATAGACAGTTGTGGAACCTTTGGAATAGACAAATAAGGAGGGATGACATTTGCTAAAGCTGAAACCGAAGTTGCAGCCAATAGGAACCCTATTTGGGGGAATAGGATCAAGAGTGAAAGTATCATTGTTCATAAAGGCATCATATTTTGCCTTCACAGCTGTCAACCATGCAGGGTATCGACAATGATGTTGGTTGAGACAGTGTGTATACTCTCAATCATATTGTAGCACTTCTATGATTTAAGCTAGTTTACTCTGAGAGTGTGGATCTAACGTGTAGTGCCTTTGATTTTGAAGAGTTTTGCATCAAAGATATAAATACCTAAGTTGGAGGCTTGAGCATAATTGAGTTTCCAGCAATCAGCACAGGACAATTTTGGAAACAGCAAGATTGACGGGATAGTTAAAAGGTGGAATGGCTAAAATCACTCCTAGTGGAATCTGAAAATCAAATGAAACTTTCTAAGATCACATCAAAAACCAAATCTGGAACATATGTTAACACTTAGCATTTCACCTCATCATATGATCATTTAATATGCTAGTCATTAGAAGTTACAAAGATAATACAATGTCATGGAGAGATTACACTACTTTATGAACTCAGGGTTTTGATATTGTGTCTGATTGTAATTGTAACTTAATAAAATATAGATTTTCTAGATGTAGTTGACTATCTGTTCTTTAATTGTTACTCAATAAAATATAGATTTTAGATTCCTCTAATCTATAATCAAAAAAGAATCTTTGTAGTGTTACCTCTATGTTTCTTTTGTCTTTTTACATATTGTTCTACTTATTAGTTTCGAGACTACTTTATATTGGTGGAATTAGTTTGCTACTGTCCTTGTTTTCATACTCATTAATTTCTATTTCCTATAATATGTTTAAATTTGATTGCTTTCTTTGCACTAATATTAGGTGTTCACAATGCCCTTATGTAGCAACAACCTAATAGAATGACTATTATTGTCCCTCGGCATCAACATGATTGCCAAAGTTAGTTTTTTTCCCATATCCTTTCAAATCATGATTTTGGTTTCCTACTGGTATCTTTCATAGGAGGCCATCCTTACTTCAGACAGAGTCTCATACTGTTACTCCACCACTTTAATAAGCTCTATATTAGGAAGCGGCAGAGGGGGCATTGAATTAATAATGTAACATATTGCATGTGCAGCAATGAAGGGTAGTTGAATGATTTATATAAGGAAATAATTGAGTGATTTATGTAAGGGAATAAAAAGAAACCAAAACACCATGTTAACCGATATCTCTAAAAAAATAGAATTAGAGAGACTAAAAAAAGGAAAGAAAATAGTAGGATATGTGAAACACCCTGTGTTGCCTTTCAATTATGTACCTCTACTATTGTGCTACTGCCATCTATTGGTACCAGAATTAATTCAAGAATAATACAGAAAATTTGTCTCAGTTGAGGGTGTTTTCATCTAATTTCTAGTAGATACTAAATGTTGGTTCCATTGTTAGTAGAAACTCAAATCGTAGTTTGCTACTTTGCAGGGGATTAGTCCCTTCTTGCAGAAACACTTGTTATTGTATATTGGGGTTTTGTACAAAATTTTTACTTTGACAAAAGTTAATTTTTCAGCCTCAGAATATGGTATGCCCAGAAGGAAAACAAAGTTAGTTCTTATATTGTTTTTGTCTTGCATGATTTATGCAGGATTGGCCAGATAGCCAAAGTAGACTATGAAGCACCCAAAGTTAGTTCTTATATTATTTCATTCTCTATGCAGGATTGGCCAGACAGCCAAAGTGGGGTCATCTAAAGGATTTACATAGAGCAATAAAACTCTGTGAACCTGCTTTAGTATTTGGAGATCCTACTGTACAACAGCTTGGAAACTATGAAGAGGTATAACTTGATTCAATTATCTGAGAATTAGCAATCCTATCTAAAATCTTTGTAAGTAGACTAAACTTTTAACTTTCATATCCAATGTACAGACTCATGTTTTTAGATCCAAGTCTGGAGCTTGTGCTTCATTCCTTGCGAACTATAACCCACAATCTTATGCAACAGTGGCATTGGAAATCAGCATTACAACTTGCCTCCTTGGTCTATAAGCATTCTTCCTAACTGCAAGCACACTCTTTATAACACTACAAGGGTGAGACAAAAATCAAACAAAATTTTATTTCAGAATACTATGCATGCAAACCAAGATGCCACTTGTGGTTATAGTTTCTCTCAACTACCAGACTTATAAGGTACTTCCAAACCAAGATGCAGTTCCAAGCTAAGGTAGTTTATGTTTCCTCTTTGTCTGATTCAGTTGTTTCTTGGGCAGAAACAACATGGGCAGTGAACATGATAGTAAAAACTAACAGCAACCACTCTTAGAGTTAGGAAGATCCTTGGGTACAATTAGAAGATAGGTGAGAGTAAAACTAACAGCAACCACTCTTAGACTTGATGCAATTGTAGCAGATAGGTGAGAGTAAAAACTAACAACAACAAATAATGCAACTTAGCTATAACCAGCAATAATCTAATCAAAATTGCCATTTGCCAACACACACAAATACAATTAAGATCAAAGTTGACTTATAATGGATTATAATACTCCAATTTGCAAAATTGAAATGAAGCAATCAACCTGAACATGTGTTACAAAAATGCAAAACAACTGAAACTCAATTGATCTTGTCCATTTTGTTGACAAGCTGACCCACTTGAAACTCCCTAAGGAAAAATAAGCCTACCTAATAGTAATGAGAACAAAGATCCAAACACTCGAGTTTGTAACTAAAAAATTGCTTAGACATTTTGTAGAAATAAGTATTGGTTAAAAATTTAGTATTCCTATACAACAAACATAGAGTAATACAGAAGCTCAAGCTTCCCACACAGGACACAACTGATACAAGCAAGTGAAGCAACCAATTGACAGATAACCAATTATAGTTACGTTGCTCTTTAAAAGTGAACTCAACCTACCATGTACAGTTGCTAATATCTGAATCAAACTGTAATAATTTATCTTTCTAATTTCTCATTTAGCTTAACACATGAATAAATTAGAGTTTAACAAAGAATACATTCAAACTTTTCATTTACCATCTTTCATTTATCTAGTCTAGGAGAGGGTTCTACTCTCTGATTTTCTCACAATGAGCACTCAAAAATTATCTATGTGCACAGTGGACGGTGCTCAAGAACCTTCTAATCCATTTTACATTGACCCAAATGACAACTCCATGGTTCTAGTTTCACCTCTCATGAACAAATTTCCATAGTTGGTCCAGATCAATGGAGATGAGTATGCTAACTTAAAAAACTAGGAAGGTAAGGGATCCATAGCACTGAGTATTCATCATAAGCCTGACCTACAAAATGGTAAGGGATCCGTATCTAAGGCTTAAAACAACAAGTGAATTAAGAGAATGACCAACTATTAAGCAGCAATGCAGCATATAAGTGAATAACTACAAGATCTTTATCAACCCAAAATCGATACCTCTGGCCAATTAGAAGCATCAAGCAACCACTCTTAGACTTGATGTAATTGTAGCAGATAGGTGAGAGTAAAAACTAAAAGCAATAAATAATGCAACCTTGCTATAACTAGCAATAATCTAATCAAAATTGCCATTTGCCAACACACATAAGTACAATTAAGTGACTGCTCATTCTAGAGACTTGGTTTGTGCTATTAACCCCATTTCTTTGATGGTGGGTTGCAGCTGTAGCAAAGGGGTACTTAGCTTGATTGTCCAAATGGCCATCTATAAAATAAAAACAATGACTCAATCTTTGTATCAGGTACACAAGTTATATGTTATTTGATTTTCTTTGTATTACTATGGGGGCACGCTATAATCTTGAATCTACTGCTACATTTATTTGTGTGTGAGGTTCTGAAACTTAGCAAAATATATCGTAAGGGATGTGAAAATCTTAAGTTATTTCTTATAAGGATGTGGGGATCAGATGCAACAAGTGTTCTCTGACATAACATGCTAGTGAATTTTCAGTCTGAAGTTTGGTTTCTGAAAGTAAATTCAAAAAATGATAACTAATACTATTTAAGTTAATTTTCCATTTAGATGTCAAAAAATCAATGTGCCAATTTTCCTAATGTATGGAAAACAAGATCCTTGGGTAAGGCCACTTTTGGGACACTAGGTTAAAAGGCAAGTGCCTCAAGCTTCATATTATCAAATTAGCCCTGCTGATCACTGTTATAAAACTTAAGGGCAGGGGCAATTGCTAGCAACAAATAGAGGTAATTAACTTATCATTGGGGCAATTGCTCGTCACTATTATAAAACTTAAGGCCAAGGGAAGTATGCTTCATATTCTCATCATTGGTTTCATATTTGGTATCAATCGAACAGAACTCTGTAATAGGGGCAATTGCTAGCAACAAATACAGGTAATTAACTTATCATAGTAGTATCAATAGGAATACCTCAAGCAGCCTTCAAAGAAAAGGGTACTCCTGTTAGTCTTCTTCTTTAGCTTAGGATTGAGGATGACCTGGACAAACAATAACAACAATAACAGAACTGTGTAAAACCCTATTTATAGCATAACAAACAATAACAACAGTAACAACATCTAATATATGCTTACAGAATGGGACTAGAACACAAAACTGAGAGATTGACAAAATAGATACTTTCAAAGAATTTTTGTGACCAGAATCACCTTGAATCAACTGCTAACTTTCTTCCAGGAAGCTCAATTTGGTTTCCAGGATCAGATACCTGAATATGTGTTACAGGAACAAACCTACAAAGACACATATAGAAAAAGAAGAAAGTTCAAACAAGTTAACTATTTTTCCACAAAATGCAGTTTGTAACAATGTACATGAAATAGAATGAACATACAAGTTAACTACGCTACCTCAAACAAAATAAAGAACACTACACTACACTAGTACAGTATGCTACCCTAGTTTTACAACAAACATTAAGCATTCAAAGACCTGCAAAGTGAGCACCACTTACCTCAATCAAAATGAGAGCCTATGAGCACTAGTGACCACGACACGAAACGTACCTCAGATCACCACGACTTCCCCAATCCTTGCAGCAGAAACCAATAAAGGTCCTTGGGTTAACCACGATTTCCCCAAACAAACCTAGGTAATCAATAGAACAATAGAGCTTAGATGAAACATACCTAGGTAATGTGGCGATGGACAAGAAAAAGAGAGCTTTGACAGTCTTCAGCACGATGGAGAAGAAAAAGCTTAGATGCAGAACAACACAGGTTACACAGAGAACAAGAGAGCGTGAACAAAATAGGTCGCGTCTAATATAATTTTAAATGTAAGTCCAACATCGGTTTTCAATAGAAAAACGATGTTAACAAAATGATGTTAACGTTAACATCGATTTTCTTCAACAAACTGATGTTAACTGATCATACGTTAACATCGGGTTTGAAGAAAACTGTTGTTAACGAACTTATGTTAACAAAGTGACGTTAACATCGGTTCTTCCAAAACCGATGTTAACGAATTAATGTTAACATCGGTTTTACAAGAACCGATGTTAACGTCACTTCGTTAACATTGGATTTTAAGAAAACCGATGTTAACGGATACACATTATTTACAATTATGGCACTGCATTTATGTTAACATCGGTTTTGTCAAAAACCGATGTTAATATGTCAATGTTAAATTTGCTTTTTGTGGTAGTGCTTTGAGATAAAGTCTTAACATATAATAGAAAACATCTCATTTTATTCATATAAGAGTTTTCACATTAAGAAGACGTGTTTTTAGCACAAAATAAAATGCTTTATGGCAGACATTTGAAACTTTGAATCATAAAAACTCTCCATGAACTAATATTTTCTTCAAACTTTATACTCCCCTCAGATGATGTCACGCTTCTACTTTTACTTTTTCTCCCCTTTTCTTTGACAACTTTTTTATCTAGCTTCCTAAGAAACTTATCACAAGAGTCGTAAAACTCAATTAAGAGATGAATAGGACCATCATGACACATTTAAGGACGAGGATGTTTCCTACCAGTGATTTTTTTTTATAAAAGTAATCCCCAATCATGAACCATTTGTGAGCCTCATTTTCAGCATGAGCACGATCCTTCAAGGCTTGAGCAAGAGTTTCTCTGCTTATGGCAAGTTCAGCTTTAAGAAAATGAGCATAAACGCGAGAAGATGAGGGATCATACACTTGAACAACCATGGAATCAGAACTAGCTTCAGTACCAGATTCAACTTCTTCGATAATAGGATCCACGTGGTGTATGAAGAAGAATATGGAGAAGGGAAGGAACACCATAAATGAAAGGTATGATCAGACACAACCATGTTGAAAAGAGTTTCTTGAGAGAAGCAAGTGTGCTTCAGGGTTTGATAGCATCACCCAATTTCATAATGAACTGCATCTGCAGGTAACTTTTCATCAGGTTCTATACTAGAGAAACATTCCTTCAGTCTTTAGAACCTCTTCATGGCATACCGGTCCATATTAGTGAGCTCAACCTTTTGCTTTAAATCTTCAAGCTCATGTTTGAAAAGTTGACCAGGACAAGCTTTGGCATATATGGTTAGTGGAGCATTGTCACCGTCTTCAATTAGCAACTCATTGCCTTTGTAGCAACTAGCCTTCTGATATAGAACAAGCTTATCAATAGCTATCTAAAATTGAGTCTTTAGAGTGGCTAAGCAAGAAAATCTTGACCCAAACATGAAAGGAAGATGAGTGTGCCTTTAAATACTTCGAAAAGAAACTTGCCTTGATCTAATCTATTCTCTATAAGCAGATAGCTTCACTCTAAGTTCAAGAACATAGTCTAATAACTCCCAATCTATGAAGTCTAAAAAGTCTCTCCAGACTTGGTGCGATGCCAAGGAAGGACAACATTGATGCAACACATGAAACCCATCAACTGTTGAAGATCCAAGAGAGTAGATAAAGACATTTCAGCAGACTTAGCCTCTCTACTTTTCCAAACACTTACACCAAGAGGATACACTTTTCTATTTGTAAGATGATGCTCCAAGATCACACTGTTAGGGTTGGGAGCAACAGTCTGTCGTGGAGGCAACTCCTTGATCACTTGTTCCTTATCTTTATATACACCAAGTGAGTACTCTTCTTCTTCATGCAAGATTTCCCAAGATGGATAAGAGAAAAGGTCAATACCTGGAAAATCTGTCTTCTAGAGCTAGGTGAGATTGATATATTGTAGCTCCAATTTTTGCATCTCTAGATGAAGAGCGTGAGTCCCAATACCATATTTTTCCATCCAAACTCTGTCACATGTTTTCCATTCCAAAATTATGTATCCTCTAAAACCATGATACAACTTGGTGTGAAGGTTGGGATGTACTTGAATGTCTAGTTATGTCTGAACAGAAGGTCTTGAAGGCAAGATCCATGTTGTGGCTTCTTGTTCAGTTGGCTTCACCAATCTACAGTTGAGCCTATGGAAGAGTTTTGTTACCCTTATGGGCTTTTAAGACATCATTATTATCTTTTGTGCCTTCAGACACTCCTTTATTTCTTCTATAGAGAAAGATTATGAGCCTCCATAAATATCTTCTAATCGTCTTAGCCTGTCTTCATCTGCTACACTAGACTAAGTAGCAAATAATTGTTCATCAGTATCAAACACTATATCATCATTTATTTCTACAAGAGATGCCTCAATTATTGGCTGAAGCATGTCCTCTTCAAGAGCTTCCCTTTCAACATGGTCCATGTCTTCAGGAATAATGACAACTTCTATTTCTACTTGCCTTTGAACAATATCCAGAGAGAAGATTTGTGTTGCATATTCTATTGCAGATTAAACTTTCTCCAGTTCTTCCATTTAAGCTTTCTTCATTTTTTGTTCAAATTGGGCCTGTATTGACTCAACAATAATAGCTTTTGACACTGGCTCACCATCTATCTCTATCATGGTAGCCTTCTCAATACTATGCCTTTATTCTTCCTTAACAAACAATGTCTTCTTAGATTCCATAATGACTTCGTCTAGAATTTCTTCAGATGACTTGCTTCTAAAGGCAACAAGCTTGGCATCTTCCTCCAACTTTCTCTTGTGTTCTTCCTCAAATAGTGCTTTAACAAAGGCAAGCACTCTTCTTCTAGCTCAAAAGCTTCATTCTTCTCAAGCATCTCATCTAAGTTAGCTTTTTTCATGCTTTGGCCAAGGATTGCTTCTTAGCCTTAGCAAAAGCTACAACTTCTTTTCTACTGATGAGGGATAAAGAAAGTTTGATTTAAGGAATAGGATGAAATGGTGACTAAGGTGGAAGGGCTAATGAAGGTGAGGGTTGAGGTGTTGGAGTTTTAAGAATCGCATTATTAGATTCTTGGTCTTTTGGAGGTGAGGTTGGTTGAGGTTTTGAAGGTGAGGAGGATGTAGACTGAGGTTAGGAGTGTTTGATTTTGATGGTTAGTCATTTAGTTGTTGGCATAGATTTAAGTTTAGACTTAGAGTCTGAAGCCTTCTTCTTTAGGGTGGTTTTAGGGTCTGAAGGTTTAGGGTCAGAGGTGGTTGTGTTTTTGGCTTTTTGGCTAAAACAGAAGGCTTAGATTCACATGAAGAAGAAGGATCTTTTCTCTTAGTGGGTAGTCTGGGTTAGTTGGTCTGAGGCTGAGCATGCTCCCTTTGTATCTGCAGAGATGCAACTTCAAACTCAAGATCAACAAGTTTATCATAAGTTCCTATCATTTGTCCTACCACGGACTGTGGTTCCTCCTTTGCTTCCTTTTTTTACCTTCCTCTTTTCGTTTCTGAGCATATTCTACGAACTTGTCAGCAATCGCTATCTTCACACAAGTCACTCCCTTCAACTGAGTTGCTCCAGCAGACGCTTCCATGCCAAACACATTTACTCGAGCGTTTCTCATAATTTGAGTGAACAACATACCAAAAGGAATAAGGTTTTTCTTCACTTTTGAGTTGAACCTGTCCTTAAACTGCATCCAGTAGAAGAAGATCTCAGGAAGATTCACATTTTCTTGTACCATGACTTTGCATTGCAGAATTTGTCCCTATTACTCAAACAATCATGTGATCCCATTCTAGGCATCACCATGCTGAAAAGGAAAGTATGGATCAATCTGCACATGTAGGTCAGATTTGCAGTTTTGAGAAAGTTGATCATCGCCTTCTTATCATCTTTTAGATGTCGTGGAGTACCATAAAGCATGATATCCATAATCTTCTGGGTTATTCCATCTCCCCGTCCTTGTCAAAGACTAGACTTTCTTCAGCACAACCAAACACAACAACGATGGTTATTGGCGAGATCACCACTTCCCTCCCTTTGACGATGCCTCTGTTGCTAACACCATTTTTCCTTGTAATTCCCCATAACAAGGCATATGGACCATAATGCCATCAACTGAAGTTCTCAAGGAAGTTGGTCCACCCAACACGATTAAACAAACCTTTGATAGGGAAACCCTCTTCTTCTAGGGTTTGGAAGTCCATCGAACGTCTAGGGATGAAAGACTCCAAATGAAAGACGTTCCTGGCCTCTTCTTCAGAGTTGATTCCTGGAAACACAATAGCTTCACTCCTCTTGGGTGCCATTGTTTCACAAAGATGAAAAAAATTTGTAAGTAAAGATGTGGTTTTTTAAAAGTCTAAGTTCTCAAGCACAAATAATTTTACAAATAGTTCTCTAAGAGTTCAAGATTTCAAAAGAATCTTTTGAATCCCCACCTTAGCCTTTTATATGTTTGAAAAGAACATAGTAATGGTTCAAATGACATTTAATGTTTTCCAAAACTGTTTTTAAATCATGGTGAAAAAGGCGGCACATATCTATTAAGAAAAGATAAAAGGTTTTTATCTTTATGAACACACTTCCACTTTTGTCTGTACACTTGAGCACACGTTAGATCCAATAGATTAAAGAAAAACTTTAAGATGATGCTATCGTCTAAAATAAAGTAGCATTTCTCATCAGTCTAATAAGCTAACCATATTTAAATGTCCCCTTATACAAATGAATAAAATCTTTAGACAAAGGTTTAGTAAAGATATTAGCTCATTGATTATCTATATCTAAAAAATTTATATCAAAAACACCTTTTTGCACATAATCACAAATGAAATAATATCTTATATCAACATGTTAGACCTTTGAATGATATATGGGTTTTTAGACAGATTGATTGCACTAGTGTTGTGACATATACTAGTATATTGTTCTAAAAACTAGAGTAATCCTCTAACTGATACTTTACCCATAACAATTGTGAGCTGCAACTTGCAATAGATACATACTTAATCTCTACTATGGGTAGAGTAATGGAGTTCTTCTTCTTACTTTCCCAAGATATTAAACAAGGTTCAATATAATGGCATCCACCACTTGTACTTTTTTGTTCAACTCTATCTCCTGCATAGTCCGCATCACAATATCCTACTAACCTAAAATCTTGATTTTTCTTATAAAACAAACTTTGGTTAGTGGTACCTACTAGATAGTGTAAAATCCTCTTAACAGCTTTGAGATGTGACTCTCGAGGATCAGACTAAAATCTAGCACACAAATATACACTGTACATAATATCAGGTCTACTTGCAGTCATATATATAATTGAGCCAATTATACCTCTATAGATCGTCTGATCTATTGGTTTACCTTGTTAGTCTCTACTCAGAAGATTGGAAGCATGCATAGGTATTTTTATTGATTTGGTACCTTCCATCTTGAACTTCTTCATAAGCTCTTTAGTGTATTTCTACTGATGTATGTATATTCCTTTACTGTCTTGCTTGATCTGAAGCCCCAAGAAGAACTTAAGTTCTTCCATCGTGCTCATTTTGAACTCATTCTTCATTAGATCAGAGAAATCTTTGCACAGAGATTCCTTAGTAGCTCCAAAAATGATATCATCAACATAAATTTAAACTATTATGAAATCTTTATCGACTTCTCTTCTAAAAAGAGTAGTATCCACTTTACCTCTCATAAAACCATTTTCTAAAAGAAAATACCTCAATCTGTCATACCAAGCACGCGTTCCTTGTTTCATGCCATACAAAGCCTTTTATGAATCTGAAAACATGATATGTGTATGGTCTTCAAACCACGGAGGTTGTTCCACATATGTAACATCTCATTTTTCGTAAATAAATTAAAAAGGTTTTTTTTTTTAAAAATAAAGTTTTAGAAAAATGACAATCTTGGACTCATTCACCGTTGGATCATTGTGAAATTTGAGCACCAGGTTAGGAACACAATTCCAAACATTCTCACCGATGGAAATTTTGAAATCATGTCAGAGTTGAGAGAAATACACTTTTCATCGTAGCTTTTTATTTTCCCATAGAAACCCAAAACTGTCTCAGTAAGACTACGATCCCGTATTCGTTAACCGTTGGATTGTTGTGAAATTTTGATATGTGATTTACAGTTCATTTCCTCACATCTTAACCATTGGGATTTTCAGAATAACCTCTTTGGAGGGAGAAATACTCATCGCACGTAGACAGTGGTTCAATCTCTTCTCCTTCTCTCTAACATTTGGGAACCGTATCAGAGCAGTCAAAGGAAAAACTTGAGGAATCACAGGAAATTGCTAGAGATGCTGCTATCATTGTCGGAATACACACGTGAGCCTTCTTAAAAGTAAGGGATGAGTTTATCGCAATTGGGGTTAGAATGAACATGTGTAGGGATCCTTAGAGGATTAAATTGGGGTTTATCTTGGGATGTTTATTGAATTATAATTTTTCTTTTACAATTATAAATACAATATTGTTGTGTTTTACGTACCAATTGATGTTCTGATGAGAATTGATTGATAAACTTGAGTGCTCTTGATGTTTTTGTGTTTTGACCTATGATTTTGATTAATTGATTTTGATATAATAGTGTGAGATTATTTGAGGGTTTTTACTCTTCATGTTGTGATAAAACTTTTGTATAAATTGTTATGTAGATATTATGAAATGGTGATCCAAATTATGAGTATGTGATAAATTAAACCTGTGATGAATGGTGAAGTACATGTGTATTGAGATGAAATGTGTGTATCGAGTTGTGAGCTATGAACTGTGCAATCACACAATTGTAAGACCCTTTAAGGGCGACGAGTATTGTGATGGGATCCACTGTGGGAACCCGACGAGTTTAATCACAAGCGTGACAAGTTAAAATGATTTTGAAAACAATGGAGTAGTTGTGTGTATTGCATAGTTCATAGGTAAAGTGTGTATGATTCATAAGGTGCGATAACATGCTATTTTGGAATTATACCATTGTAATTGAGACCAAATATATGTGATAAATTGAGTATGTATTGACTCGTAATATATTAGTGCATTGAGATGTTGTGTGCATTGAGTTGTGAGCTATGAATTGTACAATCACACGACTATAAGACCCTTTAAGGGTGACGAGTTAATGCTAAAACCTTTAAAGGCGATGAGTTAATGCTAAGACCCTTTAAGGGCGACCAGTTAATGCGCGACGAGTATTGTGATGGGAACCACTATGAGGACCCAACGAGTTTAATCACAAGCGCAACGAGATTAAAATATTTTGAGAATAATTAAGGAGTCGTGTGTTTTGTACAGTTCTTAGATATAGTCTATGTGCTAAAATGTTTTCTAGGTTGGACCTAAATTAGGAGGGAGAGGCCTTGATGGACTCTTCGGAGTGTAGGCCTTGGGAGTAAATACACTCGGTTTGAGTGCTCCTTTAAACCTATGTTGATCTCATATGGTTGGAGCATCCTCGCAAAATAGCGTGACCCTGACTGGTCTCCCTATGATTTTACCTCGTGAGAGTGACCTGACTTGCTAGTGTGTGGTTTGTCTTGTCATGTACTCCTAGGCGCTCGACGAGGTTTTTCATTGACATCGTACCACATTGCATATAGGATTGAGTCTTAGTGTATTTGTTGCATAACACTTAGTGATATTGTATTTTGATCATTGAGTACGTGAATGTTGTGAAAACGAATGAGACATGTGGTGTTGTGATGTGATGTTGAGCGACAAAGTGGTGAAATAATGTGAGTTATGCTTAAGTAAGTTGTATTTTGTTTATATAATATTTATACCTATATATGTCTTGTTTCTCTCTATTAGTTAGGAATGTGATAATTCACTCCTTGTGTGCTATTTGTGTTTGGATCCTGTGATGATCTCAAAATTTGTGTTCAAGGGAGTAGATGATTAGGTGGATGACTATGAAGAACCTCATGCTAGAGGACACGAGAACACAATACTCTGATAGGATGTAACATTAGGGTATAAGTTTCTATATTAATTGCATAAAGTCTTGGACGACCTTGTTTTGAGCCGAGATGATTTATTATTTATTTGGACAAGTTTCATTATGATGTTAGAAAAGTGAATGTGAGCCTTTTACCCTTTTCAAAGGCTTGTATTTAAATATGTTTTAAAAACTTTTAATTAATTTTAATTTCTTACTTCTTTTATTATTAGTACATATATGTGAGGGGTAGAGGGCATCACAACATACACTTCTTCTATAAAAACATTTAAAAACACACTTTTCACATCCATTTGAAACAAATTCATATTTTTATGAACATCAAAGGAAAGAATGACCCGTATAGCTTCAAGTCTAACAATAGGAGCAAATGTTTCTATGAAATCTATACCTTCTTATTAGTTATAATCTTGAGCTACTAACCTAGCTTTGTTCCTTACCATCTTGCCTTGTTCATCCAGTTCAATTTTTAAAAACCCACCTTGTTCCAATAATACTTTTGTTTTAAGGCTTGGGAAAAAGTGTCAAGACATCATTTCTGGTGAATAATGGAGTTCTTCTTCCATTGCAATGATCCAGTCATCATCCATCAAAGCTTCATTTATCGTTTTAGGTTCAATTTCAGACATAAAAGCACAAGACATGAGATCTTTGAATGATGATCTAGTTTTGACTCTTTCAATCTGATCTCCAATGACCTGATCTTGAGGGTGATAGTTAACAAATTTCCAGTCTCTAGCGTAAGGTTGTTGACTTAATGATTCTCCAAAGTAAGGAAGAATTTCAAACTCAAGCTCTTTAATTCAAGCTCTACACCAAGCTTGTTACAACTAGTATTCTTTGTCCTACAAATCCATTTTTGACTCTAACACAAATCAGAAGATTTGTTGGTTTGATTGCACAATGACTAACACTATCATTTTACAGATGAATAAAAAATTTTAGTCCTTAGTCTTTTCTCTCAAGATGAGCAAAGTGTTTTCATAGCTTTTTTGAACTTTATAAGAATTTACATAAAGATCTTTTTATAGAAAGAATTTAAATAATGAGCCCTTCAATTCATACTTCATGTCTTCAAAGTTTCTTCTATTTATAGGCCTCCTTCAATCAAGTATATATTGTCTCTAAATGGACATATTTTCTTTCTTAAGCTTGCGTATGAAAAACGTGGTTGTTGGAGAATTAAATGTGTGCATTAATTGCACATGCTTCTTCAAGCTGAGAAACTACTCTTTGTCGTTGTTGTGTTGAACACTACATCAGGAAACCACTTTCTTTTTTGTCAGGGCAGTATGTACAGCAAAGCTCTTCTTTTGATAGTGATTGAGGAATTTCAAAGCTTTGCTTCATTTGTTCTTCATCGAATTTGTCAGATCCTGGGAGAATGTCTCTACAAAATAAATCTCAGATGTAGAGTACTAAATGAAGTCTCAAATGTTATCTTTAATTTTGTATCAGATCATGATTTTATCTTGCTATCGTCTAAAACATCATACGCATACTTCACAAAACATGTTCTGATAACGCATAAGACACAAATTTTAACCTTTGTATTTGCTTACATCTAATAAAAATAATTAAGAGTTTTGATTCGTCTTAAGACATAAATTTCTTTTGACTTGACAACATAAGAGAATTTAATCCAAACTTTGGATTAACTTGGCATAAAATATTTTAAATGATGCGTAATTTAACCATTCACTTTATAAAACAAATATTATTTTAATTAAAATCCAAAATTTCTTCAACCAAGGCACATGATTAGAGAAAACAAACTTGACACATATTTGTCACAAATTAATTAAGAAAATGGGTCTAGATTTAAACAGTGTAGTAGTGAAAAAAGTATAATGTATATTAAAACACTAAATTATGCCAATTTTATATTTATTCGATATTGACAAATGGTAAAAGTAAAGACTGAATGATTTATTTGGTCTTTTTATCTTTTTTTTTTGGTTTAGTTTGATCGTTTATCTTTTAAAAAGTTCAATTTGATCTTTTATCATATTTTTGGTTCAATTTATTCCTTTATCTTATTTTCTTTTTGTTCAATTTTTTCTTTCGGTTTATTTAAGATTGACGTTGTTAATCATTTAAAAATGAACTTTGTTTTTTCAATTTTATTGCTTTCCCCTCCACTTTATTTTAAACAAAAAAAAAGTTCATTCTTAAATGATTAACAACATCGATCTTAAATGGATCGAAGGACTAAAGTGAACAAAACAATAAGATAAAGGACCAAATAGGTCATTTGGCCTAAAGTAAAATAATATACAATTCACTACAAATGTTTATTTGATTTAAAAAACAAATAATCTTTGACCCAAGTAATGACAAAGACGGAAAAATTGTGGCCAACACTAATCAATATAGAGAGTTCCTAAGAATTATTTTTTTTGTGCCTCATTGTTTATCTTATTCAAAGTTTTGACAGCATTAGGGAGGAAGACTAAACATAAAAAAAAAACATTACATGATTTTAGGAAAAAGTTCAGTCACAAGAGAGCCTTTAAGCAAATAAGGAAACAATACAATGTATTGTAACTTATATTATCAAGATCCTAATACCAATAGGGTACCAAGAAATTAATTAACATAAGCAAAGAGAAAAGTACATTGTGGAACAACAAATCACACTAACAACAATGTACCGATAGGATATAATTATTATTGACATGATAGAATCAACACAAAATTCACATAAATGTACCCACAATAGGGGAGATTACAATTATGAAAATAAGAGAAAATTATCCTTACCACAAAATTGGTAATTTATACCATGCATAATTGTATAACTAATCACACATTCACATCACTATACCCACGATAGACGAGTTATAGTAATTCAAATTAAGGGATAAAATTATGCACATAAGAGCATGCCAAATTTATCATGCAAAATTAAAAAAAAAAACCTCAAATTAAATCCTCAATAGCGACACAATATAAGAGAGTACTCCATACTGGAAAATCACTAAAAATACTAGAGAATTGCCACACAAAAATTTGAGGTCCACAATCAGAAAGTACAATGCCCAAAATTGCAAATTAAGTCTCGCATTAATCAAATAATTAATTTTTTATGCCAAAAAAATGGGCTTGGGAGATTGGCCCAAGCGTCATGCCCAAGGAGTGGCATTTTCAAAAGAAGTTACCTTCCTCGCCCAAAATAGCAAATTGGGTTGTGCTTGACCCATGACAGGATTTGGTTTGTTCTCTTAACTCAAGCGACAACTACAAAAGTAGGGTCATTTTGATTGTCGTCAGGAGATGGGAAGTAAAACCCCTTTAAAAATTTCAAAATTGGTTGAGGGACCAAGGAGAAATCAAGAAAAGATGTTGAAAGGGAGAATCGTGTTTGGCAATAGCTTCGCAAATCATATTTAAAATTTTAACAAGATATATAAAAGGAAAATGTAATTAATGTTACATTGAAAAACAAAATTGATGATTATTTTAAACAATTTTTTTTCTTTTTACACAATAATTCTTATGGGACCAGTATAATTTACATTTGAAGATAAAGAAATAAAATGTGTTTGGGAAACCGTTCAGATCCTGTTGAATGGAGAGTTTCCCACTTTCCAATGTAAAAATGAAAAACCAAGAAGGGGCTCGCTTTGAGTTGAGTGAGTTAATTTTGATCCAATTCCAATACAAACACACTCATAAAAGTTAATGACTTTGTTTGAATGTAAAGATTAACAAGAAATTATGCATGTGTTTCGTTTATATATTATTCATATAATAACAATTATAAAATATAAATTAAAGAAAAGAAAAAAAATTGCATCCCATTAGTATTACTAATAAAAGAATATAGATATTGTTGCTAATAATATTAAATTTTAATGAAATATTTATTGTGTAAATCATAAGAAAGAGTTAAAAGGAAAAAATATTTATTGTGTAAATCATAGGAAAAAGTAAAAAAAATCATAAGTAGTGTAATTTTTTGTCTCCAATACAAATATTTCTACTTTAAGTTTCTTAACCAATGTCCTTAGATAACATTTATCATATTTTATAATATACTACCTTTTGGACTCATGATTAAGAAAGATAGTTGAAATCATTTATTTTACTAATTTCAAGTAAAAATAAGGTTATTTTTAAAATATTCTTCTTGGAAGTTGATATCATGAATAAAAGAGTCATTGAAAATAGAATTTGAATTAAATGAAGGGTGTTTTAGGAATAAAAACATTAAATAAATAGTTAGATTTACTTAATTATATTTAAGCCCAACATCATTTTTTTGCTTATATATGAGTCCAAAGGAATTACATGTCTTGGCCTATAAGTTATTATTGTTAGAACAAAAATCAACTTTTTATCATAAAAATCATATCACACTTTAACTCAAAACGAATGAAGGTAATTACTGAATATCATGCAAAAGTGTATACAAATTCATGATGTTCAATTACTCTTTAGAGTTATGCAATTTTATGTGGTCGATTGGCAATGGCAAAACTTGGACATGACAAGGGAAGCCATGGCACCCAAAAAATTTTATAGATATGCAATTTTATGTGTTTGGCAAGCCATGGCGAAACTTGTACATGTATTAAGATATAAAGTATTTTATAGGTGTTGAACGATAGATATTGATCTTGTTAGGGAAGGAACTTCTACTATATATAGGTGTTAAAACTTTTATAATATGCATATCTTATATAATCTTTTATTTTTTTCACAGAATCTTATATAGTCTTATTCTTATATGTGTTGAAATATAATATATTAGATAATCTTTTAGGTTTTTAAAGTTAAAACTTTTGATATGAACATATATTATGTAATAAAATATAAAGGATATAACATTGGTGTTCACCTATTTGCTTGTCTTTTATTCAAAACTCATGTCTTCTTATACGAGCAAGCTTATAATCCCAGAACCAGAGGACGCACCAGCAACAAAGGTGCAAAGAGAAGAAGGGACCAAGAGAAGAGTGGTGAAGCCAACATACCTTAATGATTACGTCTAAGGGCAGAATTAGAAGAATGAAGTAGTAGAATCAGCACAAATCAGCACAAATCCGTATTAGTAGAATATTCCTTTTGGATAAGATTTGGCACAAATCTGTTATTGGAATTCCTCAATATATATATATCTATGTAAATAAACAAGCAGGATATGAGAAATAAGAATTTCCTTCTTACCTTGAATTTATCTTCTTCTTCTTCCTTAGTCTGGAGGTACTGACCCTCGATGTCAGTAAACAAACCCAACACCTAGCATCTTCACTCTTGAGTGTTCTTTTGAATTCAACTTCAAGTCCAACAACTTAATGAGGAGATGCATTTTTATTACACGTATTTTTAAATTATCTATATTTTATATCCACGATTAACAAATTCATGGCTATATAATTTTTATAAGGTATTAGGTTGAGTAGATTTTATTTACATTTGTTGATAAAGCTCCACTCTATATCCTTGTTTTTGTTTTCAAATAAAATCTATAGTTTGTTTTTTTTAAAAAAAGTACATATTTACATCATATTATTAACATTAATCCATAATGTGTATATTGATCAAAATTTGAAACAAAATAATTTATTGTGGAATATAATGTATTATTTTTTATCATTTACCTTGAAATTATTTTTGGATAAATTATGTTTTAGGGTCCTCCAAAATTATTAATGTTTGAATTTGGTCCCTCTATTTTTTATATTATTTTTTATTCTTTTAATTTTGAAATGTATTTTTTAGTCCCTCTAAATTTTAAAGATATCACTTTCGGTCCTTGAAATGTTTTAAATAACACTTTATATAAAGGTAAAACAATGTAAATAGCGCTTAAAATACAAAGAAAATTTAAAATTAGAGAGACCAAAATAATAGAAAAAAATTAAAAGGACCAAATTTGAACATTAGTAATTTTAAGGACCTAAAATATTATTTATCCTTATTTTTTTCATCAACTTTTTATTTATATTTTAGCTTAAATTTTTTATATATAATATAATATTACATTTTTAATTTATGTATTAAATTTTATTTGAGCTCCCCCATATTTTTATTTCAAGCTCCGCCATTGTTGTTTGGTCTTCCAAATGTACTTCCAGATTTACAAGTATTTCTTTAGAGAACCCATTAACTATCCTCTTGTCTCCTAATAATGGGATGTCAAAAAACAAAACAACATTACACGTGACTTAGAGATCACAACTTGTTGATAGAAGACTTTAGGACTATCATTTAGGTATTTATATTTTAGTCCATCACAAAAAATAGGATTACATACACTTTAGTCTATACAGATTAGAGGTTCTAAAGAAGTGTCTCATACTAGGTCAAGCCTCTTGTGAGGTATGTGAGAAGAGGCCAATTGCTTGCTTGGAATTTGGTGTCTTGTTTTCACATGGAGCACCTTACTTCTAGGTGGGAGTATCAATGGTGGTCACTGTTTGGAGAATATATGATAAATACAAGAGTTATCTTACAACTTTCACCTTTTCTTTCTCACAAGTACTTAAATCACTATCATATATTATGATTAAATATTTTAACTCTTGCCTACTCATAGGGTAAATAGGTAATACTATATAGATTCATCCAAAGGGCAACACATGTTATCATAGGACAAGGTCCTCTCACATGACTCGATGGATGTGCCAAGTCATTGGTACCTCCAAAGGATGACATTTTCTCTCACAAAATAAGGTTCGCTTAGTACACTAGTGCAAAAAATAAAATTGAAATCAATCTTTTCCATCGGTTGTAAAAGAACTGTTTTAATAAAAATACGATGACATTTTTATAAATAAAATGAATGTTTTTAGATTGGTTATGTAGGAATCAAATAAAAAATTATTATAAAAGACTATCGTTTAAATCAAATGAAAATTGAATTGATCTAAAAGACTTCTTTTAACAAAGCCCCAAAAAGAAACCCTCGCGCTCCCTGCAAAAATCCTCTTGCTCGCTCACTTTTGATTTGTCTCCAATGTTGTTTGCCACTATATATGTCTTCGGTATTGTTTGCCATCGTCTCTTTCTCTGGCATTGTTCACCTCTCAGTGTCGCTCATACTTTTCTATCTCTCAAACGCCGTCATAGATTTGGACACTCTGTTGGGTTTTGAGATTGCACCTATTATTAGACTCCCCCATATGTTTCTCTCTCTCTCTCTCTCTCTCTATGTTTGTGAATTGTTGTTTATTCTATAAAGTATGTGTGTGAATTGTAGTTGTTGTGTGTTGATTATGCAAACTGTGTGGGTTCATAAAGCAAAGTGTGTGTTGATTCTTAAACAAAAGAATAGTATTTGGTGTAATTGTTGCTATAGTTTCATATGTTTTGTTATCTAATTTATGTCCTATTAATGATTTAATTTCTCTCTGTGGGAATTTTGGTGCTATTGCTAATTTTGTTTCATATGGTTTCATATGATTCAATTTAATGTATTGAAAGAAAGAGTCAATTGTGGAAGTGTTTAAGCTAGAATAGAATTTGCAAAATCCCTCTTCTGCTTATATCCACACCAAAAAATGAAGATTAATGTGGCTTCTAAGAACTTTAACTAGAATGGAATTTATTGCTCATAAGTAAGGGCGTTTGGTTGTTTGAGAAAACATATCCATTCAATAAGTTAGAGATTAGATACTTGGTCAAGCCTTATTGTTATCTTTATTTTTTGTGCTTGTTATCTAATAGCTTTGTAATAAATTAACAAGGCGAGTAAACTAAAATGGAGAGTTTACTATGAAAGGACTTGAAATTTATTGTAATACATTCAATTTCTTCATGCACTGCTAATTTTGTATATTGTGCAGTTAACTTATGTTATATATAAAACTTCATAGGTGATTTCAACATATTGTTTCCTTTAAGTGTTGAAATGTTTTTTGCCTTTTTCTTGCAGCAATTATATTTTAATCTATGTTCTACTTCGGTTTGAGTTCCCTATTAACCCAAGGTTTGTTCTTTGTCATAAATTGTTAACTCCTTGAAAATATCCCTGTTGGATGTCAGTTTTTTGCTATTTTGATGGTTGTTATTTGTTCCATGTTGTATGCTTTTGGGAACTGTTGATAATAGGGAACCTATATATTGACCTGTCTTTGCTATATATCTTCTCTATATTGACACTTACATGACATGCAATTTACAAAATCTTTTTCTTGAACTTTTGGTTGTTTGAGAAAACATTTAATTCGTAAGTTTTTTATTAATTAAATATCATTTTAACATAATTAACATTTATTTTAATATTTTAGGTATACACATCACTTGTGTACTGATAAGGAGAAGATTGCAAATGTTTATGGATTCATGGACCTGCAACTAATTCAGAATGTTGGGCATACGACAAATGATATTCAAGCTCATTTCATAAATAGACTACATTAAGACAAAAAACAATGTTACTTAACACCTTGCATTCGTAAGTTCATGTTTACAAGTTATTTCAAATTATGTATCACTAGTCACCAATTGTCCCCGAATATTGTAGGAGCCACTGGCAATTGTTGATTATCTTTCCTAAGCAAAATGTTGTGGTGGTATTATGTTCGTTACCCAAGAAGACGATCAACCAAGAAATGAAAAACAAAGTTGAATCGTAAGCTTTTTTCCCTAAAATATTTTTTCTCATATGTTTATAACTCTAAAACCTATAATGAAATTCACATTATTATTTGTTTATGTTAAAGCTAAGGACATATATCAAAGGATGGAGGGTTTGGGGTTAGCAAATAGAAAGAAGCCTATGTGGATTTTTCCCTGTGTAAGTAGTTTAAAAACTAACAATCAATTAAAAACTAAAATAGTTACTTAAATAGTTACTAATTGTATTCAAAATTGATATTCATTGTAGTGTCAAATGCAAACTGGGAGTTATTAGTGTGGATGTTATGTCATGGCACATATGTTCAAAATTATCACCAACAATATTGTTGTTTCATGGAAACATGAAATTAATGAACTTCTCAACAAATTAAACAATTATGTTTTTGGTTTTAGTTCATGAACTAATATTTTATTATATGTTTTTTGAAATTGTAGGTCTTTGACAATTTAGGTCCAATGCTTGATGAGGGTATTCTTCACATTCAACAACGTTGGACAACTTTTTTTCTTGAACTTGACAATTTTTAGACTTATTTGATTTTTGCATGTTAAGACATATATGTTAAGCTCCAGCCAGTACTTTTTTGTTTTAATATGTTAAGGCACATATAAATTTGTGATGAACTTAGTTGTGTTGTTTATATTATGTAAGGTTCAATGAGTAGTACATGTTTAGAATATTTGACTATAATTTGTTTACAAAATATTTGATGTTTTTATTGTTAAGGAAATATATAATAACTTGTGCTCAACTTGTTAGTTTGTGTTATGGCATATACAAGGTTGTGGTAACTATTTATGGGAAAAAATGAATTAAAACACAACTTATTTAAAAAAAAATACTTTTAAGATCGGTTATGACTATAACCTTACTTTTTACATCAGGTAGTGTAAAGACCGATCTAAAAAACTTTTTTAGATCGGTTAATGTAATAACCGATGTAAAAAGTGAACCTATTACATCGGTTATGAGACAAAATCGATGCAAAATATGTTTTTAAAATCAATCTCAACTATTTAGATCAATTTTTAGATCAGTTGTATGTGAACAATTCTTAGAAGATCATTTTTAAGATCGGTTGATAATTGATCTAAGAGGTCTGACTTTCTATGTTGCCTACATAGATATCGATCATACAATTGGTGTAAAAGTTCAATTTTAACCAATGTCAAAAATGTTTTATGTAGTAGTGGTAGGACTTTATAGAGCATCCAAAAAAGTGGTCGTTGAAAAGGACAATGGGATATCATATAGAACGAGGTCCTCTTACAGGACTCTACAAAATCCCTAAATGGATTTCTTGAGGGCAACATGCCCTCTCAATGAATATGGTCCTCTTGTATGACTCTACAGAAACCTACATCCCTTTAATATCTTAAAGTCTTTAAGTTCCAACTTTAATATCTTATTAACAAGGTTAATTCACCATCACATATTCATCAAACTCATAACCTTAAAATATACCCAACAATCAAACAACATATATATATGTATGTATATATAAAGCTTAAATATGATTTTGATCCCTAATAAATATCCGATTTTACATCTACTCCCTAATAAATTTTTGTTTTGCTATGAGTCTCTAGTAAAACAACAATCTTGCTTTTAGTCCTTGACACTTATTTTTAGTTCCTAATAAATTATCAAATTGTGTTTGCTCCATGATAAATATTTCTCATTTGTTCTTGATACAGACTAAAACCAAATTTGCTAATATATTAGGAAGCAAACATAAAATTTTCAAATTTATCAGGGACTAGAATAAAATATCAAGGATAAAAAGTATTATTTTATTAAGGACTCAACGCAGAGCAAAAATTTACTAGGGAGCAAACACAAATATCAGGTATTTATTATGGATCAAAAAAATATTTAAGCATATATAATAATATCCAATGAAAACCAAATAGACACAAAAAGAAGTATATGCACCAAACAATTTTTGAATCAAAGTAATTCCTCTCTAACAAAGAAAAAGCAAGAAACAAAAGAATGTAAGTAAGTTTCATTATCGTCAATTTTTCTTTTCAATACACATAATAATCACCAAATAGAGTTTATGAAAGCGTTAGCAAGAAGACATTCTTTACAATTTGAATAATAAAGAGAGAAAATAGAAAAAGAAAAAGAAAGTCATGCATTCATATATTACTAATATTTATTCATAATTTGATGATATTTTTCAAATGTTGTCAAAGGTTTTTAGCAACATTTTTATTAAATTTTAGGCAAAAAAGTGTTACTAAAGATCACATGTGTAGTAGTGACACTATTAAGAAATTTAATCTTTATAACCATCTATACATAACTTAAGATCAAAACACTGATAAAAAAAATGTTTTTACAACAGTTTTAAGGGTCTTTTTACGATGGTTTTTACCATCGTTGAAGCCATTGTGTGTAAAGTCAAAACTTTCCACGACAATTTCCAAACTGGCATAGAAAGATATAATTTCTAAGACGATTTTGTCTCGGAACCATCTTAGAATGTCTTTTTAAAAAAAAAATTGAGAATTCTAAGACGGTTTTCTCAAAAATCGTCTTACAAAGTAGACTTTCTAAGACGATTTTCAAAGAATCGCCTTAGAATGTCTTTTTTAAAAAAAATTAAAAAAAATTGAAGATTCTAACCATCTTAGAAAGTATACTTTCTAATACGATTTTTCAGAGAACTGTCTTAAAATGTTTTTTTTTTAAATTAAAAAAATTTAAAATTAAATTTCATTTTGTTTTTGGTGTGTAAAATTCAATTTCAAATATTCAATAATTCACCAATGGTCATAAACATACAATCACAATCACGTGAATTGAACTAATGATATATTTGGTTATTGATATTTGAATTCTACAACCATGTGATTAAGTATATGAAACAATATCCTACTAAAATTAAATGTCTTTCATGTAGTACGTAAAATCTTTTCCTTTATACCCTCTCAAATCTCAATGGTTTTAAGAACAACTATCACGATAAGATTTAAGACTAAGATACTTCTTTACAGTATACTGGTTATAATTTTAGTCAAAAAATTCACAAAAAGAAGAACCTTAACTAGCCGGAGAAACAAAAACATAAATGAATATAAAATGAAAAAACAAAGCATTTCTTACCATTTCTTTTTATTCATGAAATGGTATGAGACCATGAGTTAGAATCTAAAATATCAATACCACACTCCAATGACAAGTATACACTGGAAGAACCAATTCAATTATTCAGTATGATAGTATATTACAAAATTATTGATAATAAAGGTGCTAACCATTCTAATTTTCAAAATTAGATGGGTGGGTACAGCCAAGTGTAAAGGAAAATTTTAGTCATAATAAGAAAATCAAGCTTGGATTTACAAGATATAGTTTCGTACCAATGAATGATCCAAGCAAAATGTTTTCAAGTTACCGTTTCAACATAAACTGATTACATGAGGGGAAAGAACATATAAGAATTTTATCCAAGTATAAACTATTTCATGATGTTAACAACTTAACATTCCATTTATCAGAGCATACTTAAAGTTAGTGCTATTTTTTTTCTTTCAACACTAACAAACAAGTAATGATTATCCATTCAAAACAACATATAATGAAGATCAAACTAGTTTGATTGATATGCCAAATAATGTTAGTACTGTATGCAATTCTTGACCTATACAAGAAGGCCATGAAATATGAATTCCATACAACATATTCGAAAGGCACAATCACTTCCCACGGTTCGCTAGGATATCCTTAAAGACAAAGATTTTGCATCTCTGTATCACAAAATTTGATATAAACAGAAAGTATAATATGGAATGCTATAAAATAATAATGATAACAATTAGGTAGAAAATGTATGGAGTTTGTTATTCGACACCATAGGTAATGTCAAAGACAAATACCTAGATCACACTGGTAAGGAAGGGGAACAAAAAAAACGTTAGATTGAGTGACTAAAAGTGATAATTGAAAATGAGAATGAAATGATAGATAATATATACCGATGTTGAGAGCCTTAATGATGCCATCTTTGTGGCCCTTGAAATCTTTGAAGACCATGAGATTGAGCTCCTCCTCCTGCTACCTCCATCTCCATTTTTTTGTGTTGAGTTAAAATGAAATCAAATAAAGGGAAAGAAACTATTTATTTAACCCCTTATCTCTCATTCAAAACCCTAATCTTACATCTGGTGTCCATCCTGATCTTCTCCACGACCTTCCCTGACCCTTCCAATGACACGGGGTCGACCTGCAAAGTGTCGACTAGAAGCCAGCAAGAGACCATTCAGTCGCCAACTTCAATGTCGGTGGTCTCAGAGGTGACGTCGAGAACCCATCAAAGACCTTGAGCAGGGACCTCTGTGTCGTAGATGCATCGCCCTTGGCAGCGACAGTGGGGGCGCTGACGAGGATGACGTGGTCGGGGGAGTTCGGTGGCACATCTTAGATTTAAATCTTGGCATCGGTGGCCTCTTAGAGCGTCTTGATGAGCAAGTTGGACTTGCCAATGATGGCGCCCACTCGCGACATGTGACAAAGGAGACAGAAGGTCACGTGAGTCGTGTAGGGTTTGGAACAGTTCACGTCACCATTAGAGTGGTTAGGGTTGGAGGTTGGTTAGCCATCAAAGTGGAACACTCTGCTTTCTACTTTCTACTTTCTACTTCTGCTTTAGAGGAAGTTGTTGTTTCTTTTTCCCATAATGTTGTTGCTTCAGAGGAGATTTAAGGTTTCACTCAAAACAAAGAAAGAGAGAGAGAAAGCAAGAATAAGAGAGAGAGAGAGAAAAAGAAAGAGAAAGGGTCAGTGTATTGCCTGATAAGAGAAAGTGAAATTCTGATACTGGGGACAGATGTCGTACAGGATGTCACGACATCATGCTTCAGAACATGCCGATTATATTTGACAGTGTGTACAGTTTAAACAAGAAGATAACACAAGAGAATTGTTAACCCAGTTCGGTGCAACCTCACCTACATCTGGGGGCTACCAAGCCAGGGAGGAAATCCACTAAAATAGTGTTAGTTCAAGGTCTAACAGCCACTGTTTACAACCTTCTCACCTAACCACTACCCGTGCGACCTCTACCTAAGAGCCACTCTTAGATATGAGAAACCCCGCTCACTCCCTCTCAATCACACTCCCGTGTTTACAAATAAATCAAAGACACACCAGAGATCAACTCTGAACAAAAGGGATCAACCCTACACACTAGAGATCAACTCTACACACTAGAGATCAACTCTACACACACAGGTCCAACACTTGATGTTAGGATAACATCAAGGTGGCTCACAAAACACTCAAGTCCCAAAACTCACAAAATAACTCTTCAATCCCGGACTTGGTAGAAAACTCGTGCAGCCTCCATGTTTATATAGCAATGTGCGTTTCTGGGCTGCAACGGCTTGTGCTGGAGGAGATCTATCATTCTTCCTGAAAATCTGCAGTTAAAGAACTAAAAGATACAGTTTGATCTTTTAGTTTTTATCTTTAATCTTTAATCCCTGAACGAACTCTTCTACTTTGAAATTCGAACTTTAATTATCTTTTAATTCGTTCCAGAAGATAGATCATCTTATCTCTTGCTAACTGCACAATAATCTGTTAAATATATAACAGATTTATGTGTCCAGTATTTTCGGGCAAGATGTCAGGACATCGTATCCGACATCGTGGATCCTGCAGCTTCAATGCTTCATTTGACATTTTATCTTGACTTATGCATTGTGCAGCAACTCCAGTATTTTCGGGCAGGATGTCAGGACATTGTATCCGACATCGTGGATCCTGCAACTTCAATTCTTCATTTGACATTTTATCTTGCCTTGTGCATTGTGCAGCCCGATCTTATTCCTTGACATAACGTTGGACATCATGTGCAGCAACTCCAGCTTTCCTTCATTGTCTAAGTGCTTATGTTTTAACAAAATCTTAGCCAATCTTTTAAAACTCCGTAGAGCTAAGCACTAACAATCTCCCCCTTTGGCAAATTTTGTCTAAAACATACTTAGACACTTCCAGAGCAGGTACGAGCAGTTATGCAAGTGGGATCAGCAACTTTCATTATCAGAGTAATCAAGCACAGCGGAATCTGTAGTTTAGACAAGTTGCAAGTCTACAAGTCTTCTCCAGGATGTCAAGACATCTCACGTGACATCAACTTTCTGCTCCCCCTGTCTTCATGCTCTTTCTGCAGCATCTTCTATCAGCTACTAGTCTTTCCAGGATGTCAAGACATCTCTTGTGACATCAGCTTTCTGCTCCCCCTGTCTTCATGCTCTTACTGCAGCATCTTCTAGTAGCTTACATCAGTCATCATCAGCAGCAGTCTCCCCCTCAAAAACCATATACATACAACTCCCCCTCAAGATCATGAATCATGCATACATCGTTTCCTACTGCCATACATCGTATCAATCATGCATAATACGACTATTGCATACATAGTATCCTACTGCTCAAAATCATGCATAATAGCAAGCATAATACTATTACTCCCCCTTTTTAGACAGAATTTGACAAAAGTAGAATGCATGAACTTAAGGTGCAAATATTACAGACCAATAGTAATCAATTGTTCAAAGGGACATGCCCTTATAGCTAGTAAAAGGCAAAAAAATATAAAGGTCTGATGATCATGGGGTGGCTTCAGAATCATCATCATCGGATTCTGTATCCTCTGCTGCATCTTCCTCATCGGCTTCTTCTTCTTCTTCCTCAGCTTCTTCTTCCTCTTGCTCAGCTGCTTCTTCTTCCTCAGCTGCTTCACCATCATCAATGCCACTTTCTGAGAGCCTTTTGATCAGCCGTTCTAGCTCCATCTTCTTCTCTGTGGTGGCTTTGATGGTTGCTTCCAGCACCTTGCATGTGTCCTTGAGTTCAGCAATCAGAGCATCCTTGGACACAGCACCTGAGGCAGCAGCTTTCCCTGATGTCGAGACAATGTCTGGGACATGTGTCCCCTCAAACAGTTTGTAATGCAGGGATAGAGGAGATTCTCTCTTCATCACAGAGTCAGTGTAGTTTAAAATGTTTGGATGTTGACTCAACATAATGCCACACAATACAGTAGGGAAGGCAATGGGTAATTTGACAGCAAATGATTCTGAATGCTTAACAGTTTGATCAAAAATATAGTTTCCAAAATTAAGTTTGGACATGGTTCCAACAGCATACAGAAATTTACCCAAACCTGTGGCAACAGTGGAAGTATGGTTGGTGGGTACCCAGTTTGCAGCGCCAATCCTATGCAGAATTGCATACTTCACACTCAGCTTCCCTGCAGAAAGCTTCCCTTTCTTTGGCCAATGCTGGACTCGTTTGGCAGTGATTTCCTTGGCAATCTGATGCTCAGAAACATCAATATCCACCATTCCTTCAGTAGGTCTGCCCAGGTACTTGTTGATCACAGCAGGGGAGAATCTAATACACTTTCCTCTGACAAACACTTTCTGATAATCATCACTTTTTCTGTTTGTTATGTCAGAGGGAATGTTGACAATGAATTCCCTGACTAGGCTTTCATAACAGTCTCCCAACTTGGTGACTGTCTTTAGTAGTCCAGCAGCCTTGATGAGTTCCATGGTCTCCTTGCAATCCAAGGCATTTCTTCCCAGTTCTCTTTCTAAAGCAAGTCTCCGTTGATACACGAATTTCCACCTTTCAGCATTGCCAATGGAGTGGAATGAGATGTTGTCCAATGGTGCATCAGGGATATTTTCAGGCACCTTTTTCCCAGATTTCTTGGCCCTCTTTGATGTCGAGACATCTAGTTCGACATCATCATCAGAATCAGATGAGGAAATTTCTTTCCTCTTCTTCGAAGGGATTGCAACTTTGCTCCTTCTGGATGTGGTAGGAGTGATTGGAGTATTCTTCTTCTGTGCCATAGTCTTGATTCGTCCAGACCTCTTAATGGGGGTTTTTCCCTTTCTGCTTTGTAACCTTTCAGCAATGCCAGGCGCCAACCTGTTGGCAATGGGTTCCTCATCAGATTCTACTTCTTCCAGGTCAATGAGGTCACCTGGAGCAGGTTCTGGTGCCCGTGGTGCAGGGGTCTCCTTTGTGGCTTGATCATCTTCCTCTGTTGATCTCTCTTTGCTGGGGGAAGAGAGTACTTCAGCATTTGGGCCGGCAGATGTTGGAACATCTTTCTCAACATCAGGCACAGAAACATTCGGGGTGGAAGATGTTGGGATATCTTTCTCAGCATCAGGAACAGAGGCGTCTTTCAAAATGCTACTCACAATACTGCGGATTTTCTTGTCCATCTCCGTGTCTACTTCCCTAGGACTTGTTGCAAGGCTAGGGTTTTCAGCAATCTTCACTCCCTGTTGTCTTCTGGGAACCAGTTTCTCAGGGACAGAAGCTTGACCAGGAATTATTTGTATGGGTTGGATGTTGAATTCTGGTTGTTCCTGGTGCGGAGATGATGGTACAGAGGGTGAACCAGGAGCTGAAGTTTCTTTTGGTGAGGTAGCCATGGAAAAGCAGAGCGTTTGGAATGATTTCGTAAATTTCTGAGAGCTATTGGGAAATGTTGATGAAAACACGAATGCCACGAAAATATAAATTTGAATGAAGAATGTAGAGGGGCGTGTGAAGCAACGGTCAAATCTGTTTTGGCCCAGTAATGAACGTGCTATTAATTTTAAGTGATTCGTTTGGGCACGTTCAGATATCAGTAGCTGCTATAATTCCTCTAGCAGACAAATGCCCAGCTTGCCCCTCAGTTTTTCAAACTGATTTGCATCCAATGCCTTTGTGAAAATATCTGCTATTTGTTCCTCAGTGTCAACATGCTCCAGTGTGATAACTTTATCATCAACAAGCTCTCTGATATAGTGATGTCTGATGTCAATGTGCTTGGTTCTGCTGTGTTGCACAGGATTTTTAGAAATATTAATAGCACTCAAGTTGTCACAGTATAATGTCATGACATCTTGTTCGACATTGTACTCTTTGAGCATCTGCTTCATCCAAACTAGTTGTGAACAGCTGCTTCCTGCTGCAATATACTCTGCTTCTGCGGTAGATAGGGACACACAGTTCTGCTTCTTGCTGAACCATGAAATAAGATTGGTTCCCAAATAGAAACATCCACCAGAAGTGCTTTTTCTGTCATCTGCACTTCCAGCCCAATCAGCATCACAATACCCAACCAGCATTGAATCTGAACAATGACAGTACATAATCCCATAGTCACTGGTGCCATTTACATATTTCAGAATTCTCTTTACTTGAGTCAAGTGACTTATCTTAGGATTGGCTTGATATCTTGCACAAACACCTACTGCATAGGTGATGTCGGGTCTGCTAGCTGTTAAATATAGTAAGCTCCCAATCATGCTTCTGTACAGACTTTGATCAACACTGGTGCCAGCTTCATCTTTTGACAGCTTCAAGTGAGTAGGTGCAGGTGTTCTTTTATGGCTGGCATTCTCCATCCCAAACTTCTTGACAATGTTCTTTGCATACTTGCTTTGTGAGAGGAATATGGAGTCTTCCATCTGCTTCACTTGAAGTCCCAGAAAATAAGTCAGCTCTCCAACAAGACTCGTCTCAAATTCAGATTGCATCTGTTGAACAAAATGTCGAAGCATCTTATTCGACATCCCTCCAAACACAATGTCATCAACATATATCTGTGCAATCATCAAGTTTTCAGCATCTTGCTTGACAAAGAGAGTCTTGTCAATTCCTCCCTTCCTATACCCTTGCTGAGTAAGGAACTCTGTTAGCCTTTCATACCAAGCTCTTGGAGCTTGCTTCAATCCATAGAGAGCCTTCTTGAGCCTGTATACATGATCTGGATGCGTTGGATCTACAAATCCCTTTGGCTGCTCCACATAGGCTTCTTCATTCAGGTATCCATTCAGAAACGCGCTCTTCACATCCATTTGGTACAGCTTGAATTTGAGGATGCAAGCTACACCAAGTAACAGTCTGATGGACTCAAGTCTAGCAACTGGAGCGAACGTTTCATCAAAGTCTACTCCTTCAATCTGAGTGTAGCCTTGAGCAACAAGTCTGGCCTTGTTTCTGGTTATAACACCTTCTTCATTGGTTTTGTTCTTGAAGATCCACTTGGTGCCAATCACATTAGTTCCCTCGGGTCTCGGAACTAGCTCCCAGACTTCATTCCTTTTGAATTGCTCCAATTCTTCTTGCATAGCATTGATCCAGAACTCATCAGTCAGTGCCTCTTTCACATTCTTGGGCTCAATTTTGGAGACAAAGCATGAGTTGGAGACAATCTCAATCTCCCTTGATCTTGTAGTGACTCCTCTGTTTGGATCTCCTATAATCAGCTCCTTGGGGTGCATCTTCTGGATTCTAATGGAGGATTTCTTGTCAGGTTGAGTGATGCTTGGTTCATCTGTAGCAGAATCAGAGTTTTCTGCATTCTCTGCACTGTTAGCTGTATCTGCTACATTGTCTCCCGATGTTCTGACATCTTCTTCGACATCCTTCTTTCTTGCTGGAGTTAGATCATCAACAACCACATTGATGGATTCCATCACAGTTCTGGTTCTGGAATTGAATACTCTATATGCTCTGCTGTTTGTAGAGTATCCCAAGAATATTCCTGCATCACTCTTGGGATCCATCTTTCTCCTTTGCTCTCTGTCTGCCAAAATGTAACATGGACTTCCAAAGATGTGGAAGTGCTTGACAGTTGGCTTCCTCCCTTTCCAGATTTCGTACAGTGTGGTAGGAGTCCCTCTTCTAAGTGTGACTCTGTTGTGGATGTAGCATGCTGTGTTCATGGCTTCAGCCCAGAGATTATAGGGAAGTTCTTTGGCATGAAGCATGACCCTAGCAGCCTCTTGCAAAGTCCTGTTTTTCCTCTCAACTATGCCATTCTGTTGTGGTGTAAGGGCTGCAGAGAACTCATGAGTGATGCCTTCAGATGTGCAGAATTCAGTAAACCTGCTGTTTTCAAACTCTCTGCCATGGTCACTCCTGATTCTCTTGATGACACAGTCTTTTTCTCTTTGAAGTCTTAGACTCAACTCCTTGAATACTTCAAAGGTGTCTGATTTTCCTCTGATAAAGTTGACCCAGGTAAATCTGGAGAAATCATCCACAACAACATAGGCATACCTCTTTCCTCCAAGGCTTTCAACTTGCATAGGCCCCATCAAGTCCATGTGAAGTAGTTCCAGCACCCTGGAAGTGGTCTGATGTTGAAGCTTCTGGTGGGACATCTTGACTTGCTTTCCAATCTGACATTCACCACAAATTCTGCCTTCTTCTATTTTCAGATTGGGAATGCCTCTAACAGCACCTTTGTCAATGATTTTCTTCATGCCTCTTAAGTGCAGATGTCCAAATCTTTGATGCCATATTCTGACTTCATCTTCTTTGGAGGATAGACATGTGGAGGAGTAACTGGTTTCTTGAGGTGTCCATAGGTAACAGTTGTCCTTTGATCTGCTGCCCTTCATTAGAATTTCACTCTTCTCATTTGTCACCAAGCATTCTGACTTTGTGAAGTTTACATTGAATCCTTCATCACACAGCTGACTGATGCTGATCAAGTTTGCAGTCAGTCCCTTCACCAGCAGTACTTTGTTCAGACTAGGAAGTCCATCATGAACTAGCTTTCCCATTCCAATGATCTTTCCTTTAGAGCCATCTCCAAATGTCACATAGCTAGTGGAGCAGGGCTCAATGTTCACCAGGAATTCTTTGACTCCTGTCATGTGTCTGGAACAGCCGCTATCTAGGTACCAATCTTCCTTAGCTGAAGCTCTAAGTGAAGTATGAACAACAAGACTGACAATCTTGTGTTTTGGAACCCACATCATCTTCTTTCTGCTGTTGCTACTTTGAGTTCCATGATGTGGATGGCCATGTAGATGATAGCAAAAGGGCTTTATGTGACCATACTTGCCACAGTAGTGACACCTCCACTTCTTTCTTTTGCTCCTTTTCTGCTGCGTTCCATGATGTCGAGACCGATGTTGTGACATCGTGGCTCTAGTGCTGTTTTTGGCAGGAACAAATTCTGTCATGGTTGTTCTGCCAGCAGACTTAGGATTGAATCCAAGTCCTCTCTGGTTTCCAACATTCTTTCCAAGCTGCAGCACCTCATCAAGCGTATCTGAGCCTTTATTCAGCATCTTTATTGATTTTGTCATGTTTTCCAGTTTAGAGTTCAGAAAACCAACTTCTCCTTTAAGCTTAGAGATCTCCTCTTCATGTGCCTCCTTTTCAGCCTCCAGATCTGCAATGACCTTCTTCAGTTGTGCTTCTTGCTGAAGGATCTTCTCACTTTTGATGCATAGTTTTCTATAGGATATAGCAAGCTCATCAAAAGTGATTTCACTATCTGTATCACTTGAGTCTTCAGCAGATTCAAATCTCCCAGTGAGTGCATTTACATCTCTGTCGGAATCACTTTCTTGTTCACTCTCTGTATTATCAGACCGACATACAGAAAGTCCTTTCCTCTGCTTCTTGAGATGAGTGGGACATTCAGCTATGATGTGTCCATAGCCTTCACACCCATGGCATTGAATTCCTTTGCTGTGACTGGGCTTTTCATCTGACCTTTTCTGGTATTTACTACCTTTCCTGATGTCGAAAGGGATGTTCTGAACATGTGGTTTCTGCCTCCTGTCCATTCTGTTCAGCACTTTGTTGAACTGCTTTCCAAGGAGCACAACTGCATTAGTCAGCCCTTCATCAGTATCCAGGTCATACTCATCTTCTTCTCCTTCATCATTGGACACGAACGCCAGATTCTTGCTCTTCTTTTCAGCCCTATCCGAGAGTCCTAGCTCAAAGGTTTGAAGGGAACCAATGAGTTCATCCACTCTCATATTGCAAATGTCTTGGGC
This sequence comes from Glycine max, assembly GCF_000004515.6. Taxonomy (NCBI): domain Eukaryota; kingdom Viridiplantae; phylum Streptophyta; class Magnoliopsida; order Fabales; family Fabaceae; genus Glycine; species Glycine max. Next base: position 11,455,727 of record NC_038250.2, read on the forward strand.
CTCCTCTATTGCAGTGACTTTCATGTCAAATCTCTTAGGCAAAGATCTGAGGATCTTTCTCACCAGCTTTTCGTTTGTCATTCTTTCTCCCAAGGCAGTGCAAGCATTGGCAATTTCAAGAATGTTCATGTGGAAGTCATGAATACATTCTTCCTCCTTCATCTTCAGATTTTCGAATTTTGTAGCCAACAGTTGCAATCTGGACATCTTCACTTTGGAGGTTCCTTCATGAGTGGTTTTCAGGATCTCCCATGCATCCTTGGCCACTGTACATGTGTTGATCAGTCTGAAGATATTCTTGTCAACTCCATTGAATAGAGCATTCAAGGCTTTGGAGTTTCCAAGTGCCAATTCGTCCTCTTCTTTTGTCCAGTCTTCTTCAGGCTTCAATTCATTAGTGGGCTTTCCTTCTGTGTCCAGCATCTTGGGATGTTCCCAGCCTTTGATGACAGCTTTCCAGGTTCTGCTATCCAGTGATTTGAGGAAGGCCACCATTCTTGCTTTCCAGTATTCATAGTTGGTTCCATCAAGAATTGGTGGTCTGTTCACTGGTCCTCCTTCTTTCTCCATGTTCATCAGAATTTATCTCCCTAGATCTCACTCAGTGATTTCGAGTGCCTGCTCTGATACCAATTGAAATTCTGATACTGGGGACAGATGTCGTACAGGATGTCACGACATCATGCTTCAGAACATGCCGATTATATTTGACAGTGTGTACAGTTTAAACAAGAAGATAACACAAGAGAATTGTTAACCCAGTTCGGTGCAACCTCACCTACATCTGGGGGCTACCAAGCCAGGGAGGAAATCCACTAAAATAGTGTTAGTTCAAGGTCTAACAGCCACTGTTTACAACCTTCTCACCTAACCACTACCCGTGCGACCTCTACCTAAGAGCCACTCTTAGATATGAGAAACCCCGCTCACTCCCTCTCAATCACACTCCCGTGTTTACAAATAAATCAAAGACACACCAGAGATCAACTCTGAACAAAAGGGATCAACCCTACACACTAGAGATCAACTCTACACACTAGAGATCAACTCTACACACACAGGTCCAACACTTGATGTTAGGATAACATCAAGGTGGCTCACAAAACACTCAAGTCCCAAAACTCACAAAATAACTCTTCAATCCCGGACTTGGTAGAAAACTCGTGCAGCCTCCATGTTTATATAGCAATGTGCGTTTCTGGGCTGCAACGGCTTGTGCTGGAGGAGATCTATCATTCTTCCTGAAAATCTGCAGTTAAAGAACTAAAAGATACAGTTTGATCTTTTAGTTTTTATCTTTAATCTTTAATCCCTGAACGAACTCTTCTACTTTGAAATTCGAACTTTAATTATCTTTTAATTCGTTCCAGAAGATAGATCATCTTATCTCTTGCTAACTGCACAATAATCTGTTAAATATATAACAGATTTATGTGTCCAGTATTTTCGGGCAAGATGTTAGGACATCGTATCCGACATCGTGGATCCTGCAGCTTCAATGCTTCATTTGACATTTTATCTTGACTTATGCATTGTGCAGCAACTCCAGTATTTTCGGGCAGGATGTCAGGACATTGTATCCGACATCGTGGATCCTGCAACTTCAATTCTTCATTTGACATTTTATCTTGCCTTGTGCATTGTGCAGCCCGATCTTATTCCTTGACATAACGTTGGACATCATGTGCAGCAACTCCAGCTTTCCTTCATTGTCTAAGTGCTTATGTTTTAACAAAATCTTAGCCAATCTTTTAAAACTCCGTAGAGCTAAGCACTAACAGAAAGAAAGCAAGAGAAAACGTACCCATTCAAAGACAATGTTGTAAAATCATCCTTGTACAGGGTTCAATTATGACGGTTTTTTGAATAACTGTTCTTGAACTCACAATTCTAAGACAGTTATTTGAAAATCTTCTTCGTTATTAATGACCTTAATTACAATAATATCATCACATTGTCTTCAAAGACGGTTTTGGACAACCGTCTTTGTTGACGCGTGATAATAAACAACTTTTGTAGTAGTGAAATGTGCCACCAATACCATTATAATCCTAAAAAAGCTTTCAAAAGAAATTAGAGAAAGTCTCTGCATAGTCAATGTCTTTAAAAGAAATGAAATTTTTAGATACATTGAATTTTTAAGGAAAATAATTAAATTGTAAGCTATAACATTGTGTAGTGGAATTTAAAGGAATTTGAATATGAAAGAAAGTATAAAGGAAGAAAAATTTTGAAATCTAAAATGTCTAGGAAACTTAAATTAAAAGGCAACTAAGAATGACTAAAAGGTAAATGCAGCATTTTTAAAGACTTCAAATTATTAAAGAAAAACATAAGATGAAAAAGGAATAGGAAACGAAAAGAAAAAAGACTGTTAAAGTAAATAATAAATCATAAATAAAAAAACAATAAAGAATTGTTGAAAATGTGAAGGCATTATTGAAAGAAGTGAATGAAAACATATACTCAACTTATTGAACCAATAGTTATTAATATGTAAAGGGTGATAGATGTTACAGAGTAGTTGGTATAAGTGTTTCAACTGCAAAAAAAATGAAATATAAGGATTTTATATATAAATTTCAAACTCTAATAGTCAAAAGATATTATACAAACTATACAAAGAATTCGCATAGGTTCAACCTTCTTCTGTAAAGGATAGACAAGCTTTTCCGAATATTAGATTTTGTTAGAGTTTATCTCTTTTGTTTCCCAAAAATTTTATCAAAGAGGGCAAAAACAAAAAACAATTTACCAAAAGAGTGTAATTTGAAAACAATTTACATGACAATCGTTGTCTTTTGACACTCATTCGTCCTATAGTGGGGAGGTGCCACCTTGACTAGTGCCACTAAGTGCCAATCATTCTCAACTTTTTACATTGGCTATATGAATGACCGATGTAGAAAATACTTTTCTACATTAGTTACATGTATAACCGATGTAAATAAGCGTTTTCTAAATACATTAAGAATGTGTTTGGTTTAGATGAAAATAAAGTGGATGGAAATAGAAAAGAAATTTTAGGATTAAAGTAGAGTGTGAGAGGTGTGGGTTCCATATAAAAAAGTACAAAAAATTCTCTTGTATATTATTTTCATCCTTCAAAACAAACACAATATAATATCGATTTTAAATATAATCGATGAATAAAAGCATTTTTACATTGGTTATACATATAACTGATGTAGAAAGTCAAAAATGGCCGACACTTGGTGATGTTACTCAAGGTGGTGTCTCCCACTACAGGACAAACGAGTGTTAGAAAACAACCCCTATCATAAAAAATATTCCAATACTACACCTTTTAGGTAAATAGTTTTTTAAAAAAAATACCTAGTTTTGTCAAAAAGTTCTTGTTTCCATGGGTTTGGTCCATCATCATATCTTGTTTTCTTCTTTTTTTTCTTAAATCTTAATATCTTTATGGTTGTTTGTTTTTACCTGGTGGGTGGATGTTGAGATGCCAACCTAATTGGGATTTCTTAAACTTCTCAATTTATTTCTTTCCTACCTTTTGCTTATATATATATATATATATATATATATATATATATATATTAATTCACACAAAAAATAAAATTATTTTTATTTTTTATTTCAATCTCAAATATTGACTCGAATCTTTAATTATTTTTTCAACATTCTTCAATATTAGTTAATATCTTGATTTCGACAAATGACCTTTGAGAAATCAAAATGGATCAATCAAAAAGTATTTTTCAACCCTTAAATTTTTGTAAGTTGACACCGATACGAAGATACCTTGTTGTTAAGGTAGATCAAATATATTTAGCCTATGTTTGATTTTAAGGAATGAAAGAGGTGTGAAAATAAAAAAAGATGAAAAGAGATTAAATATTTCAATGAATTATAGAATGTGTGGGATCCACATTAATTTTTAAAACTTTCATCTCCAATTCATCCCAGGAAATTTAAATCAACATTGCCTTAAACTTTGCAAATCAAGGACCCGAACAAACTTTGAGCTTTTTGGTAAGAACATGACTATTGAAGTGATGAAGTTTTGAGAATAACAATTAATGATTGATTGTGCGTTTGTTTGGGAGCCAAAAGGCCAGTTGATGCTTTCTGTACTTCCCAAGTTGCTTCTTGTACTCTTTCAAAATGTTTTTTATCTTTTGGACTGATCATTCCAGAAGTCAAAAAGAGAATGTATTCCAAAATATAATTTTACATTCCACATTCATTCCGAAATGCAAAAAGGGAGTGCAAGAAGTAATTGGGAAGTGCATGAAGCAATAGTCCAAAAGGTCATGATATGTGGAATGCGAGGACAACAAAGGCAAGGTAAATAAAAAAATAGCATCGGTCTAAAGGATAAAATAACTGGTGACATAACAGAGAAACCGAGGCACATTTTTATCATCTATAAAGTCTTTTATTGCTCAAGAATTGAAACATTCTATTGACTCATATATCACATTTTTCGCAATTTTTTTTTATTAATTTTTCATTTTAAATTTTGGGGGTGGGTTTTTTTTTAAAAAAAATATCATGAGATAATTTCGCTTTCCAGTTTGGGCCGAAATCAGGTGTATGTGTATGGTATTCTCGGATCTTGTCTCGCTGTTCTGCACCTCACAAACTAATTAAATAAAAACAAAACATACATTTGCATTTGACGTGTATTTTAGTTCGTGGGATGCACAGAATAATTTTTTATATAATTAAAATTTATAATAAATAAAAAAATTTAAAACGTGATCATATTATAATTAAATTCATAGTAAATGAATATCTTTAAACATATAAATTCTATTTAAATTTACAATAAAAAAATTTATATTGTGATGCAAATTTACTTTTAAATAGTCAGTTTCTTTAAAAATTATTAAAATTCAATTTATAAATAAAGATGAAAATGATAGATTAGGGATAAAGATAAAAAGAGTGGTTGAGATGGTTGAGAAATTTTTGTCTAGTTGTTAAATCAAAATTAAATGGTATTTTAACATGTGCACTGCATAGGATAAATATTTAATTTTATATGATTAAAATTTATAATAAATAAATTTTTTTAAATATTATATTTTAAATTTATGATAACTATTTTATATTGTGATATAAATTAAGTTATTTTTAATTATTGATAATTTTAAAAAAAAATATTTTTTTTGGTGAAAATAAAGTTCTTATTTATAGTAGAAGAATAGATATGAAATGTAATAAAGTGCAAAAGTAACTTGTTATGATTTTGAATGAATAAGTCTTACAAAGTTTTTATTGATAGAAATCAAAGAAAGTTATCGGGAAAGCTAAACCCCTTTGGTATAAGTTTTGCAAGGTTTACAATATTAATTTCAACCCAAACTGTTGATTAAGCACTTTGGTAGTAGTAGTTTATCTTTTCTTTTTCTCATGCAAACTTAAAACCAGCTTATCCAAATGTCAAAAGGACTTTTTCTTCCTACAACCTCCTTGTTGCTTCCTACACCTCCCATTATTTGAAAAAATAGGTGAACAAACAAATATGCCTTCACCCCTACTAACTTAACCTAACTTCTTTCTTTTATTCTGCACCGCAAACACCTCTTGTTCCCCCCTTCCTTGCCACCCCGCACTCCCGCACCTCCATTGGCTTCCTAGTTTTTCTTTTTCTTGTGGTTGTTCGTGAGTTAATAATCATCTGAGATCACCTTCCACATTTTTTCTAGGTAAGTTGTAACTTTTGTCCCTTTCCCTTTTTTATTTTTATTTTCAGTAATTTATCCGATAGCTTGATTCGGTTTGTGTTTTTGTTGTATCTGGATCAAGCTACCCATAATTGTGCCATAAATTTTCATTTTTAATTTTTTTCATATATTTTTTGTAACTATTTTGGATAGCTTGATCCGGATTTGGATTTGGTGGTTTCTGGATCAAGCTATTCATAATTAGACAATGGAATTTGAAAATGTAATCTAGATTGCATGATCTATAATATTTTCTAATGTTTCAGATCATGCAATTAAAATTACATTTCTGGATTGCATTGCCCAATTATGGATTAGTTGATCCATAGTAATTATTGTTAATCCAGAACAGATTTTCAAATTGACAATCATTACTACGGATGAACCTATCCATAATTTTATTTAGCAAAATGGAATGCAAATTGGTATTGAGGAAATTGTTATTTTAAAAAAGTATTTAGCAACCCAACTACTATGAACATTTTTTATTCTCATAAATCATTGCACTATTTTAATTTAACTTTTAAGTGTAGTTACATCTTTTAAAACAAATGACATCCCACTGCATAGAGTATCTATTTTTACGCTAGTTATTATAGAAAAGGATCTATCTTACCATGTATGATACTTTATGATTAGATAAGTTCTAATTAAATTCTATAAAAAAAAAAAACTAAGGTTTAAGTGGGTTTAGAAAAAACATGAATGAACTCAGAAAAAGAAAAAAAAAACATATGAATCTTACACATGGAATCATATGGTTTTATGGCTTTTTTCTTCCTTTCTTCATCACCTATCCCATCTATTATTTTTGAGCAATTCGTTGATTGATTACAGTTAGTTACACAATTTTGGCAATCCATCTAGTGAAAATTCTCTCACCTCATTCCCCTTGTAGAAAATTATATTTGTTATGATAGGTTAATTGATATGTAGGATATTGTAATTGTTAGGATAGGTTAATTATGTTTACTTTGACTCTGATTACAAATGTTAGAATGTGTCAAACTATGTTCACAATATTTAGGGTATGTTTAAAATATGTTGACTCAAATTTTGATCATTATACATTGATGTTATCTTTTATACAAATATGCCACGTACAAGAGGTGGTGACCACACCAGACCTACTGCATTTGTACGTAGGTGTGCAGTTGTAGATGAGGAGCAAAAGATTTACGAAGCTCCCGAACATGTTGTCGCTGATGATGTTGCACCTAAAGATATTGTGTTTGGTGGTGGACCTAAGGACAAATTTTGATTATTATACGTTGATGTTATCTTTATACAAATATGCCACGTACAAGAAGTGGTGACCACACCAGACCTACTGCAATTGTACGTAGGTGTGCAGTTGTAGATGAGGAGCAAGAGATTTACAAAGCTCTCAAACATATTGTCGCTGATGATGTTGCACCTGAAGATGTTGTGTTTGGTGGTGGACCTAAGGACAAATCAGTCCTTACTAAATATGTTGATCACATGGCTTGTAAATTGTGGGATAGCTTGGTATACCAATAACAACAATCTAATATTTTTAATTTTTTATTAATTGATTCGTATTTCATAATGAAATACTAAAATATAAATTTTTGTAGGACTGTGGAGAGTTAAAGCTAGTAGCACATGGAAGGAAGTTGAGGGATTTGCCCCCCCTCCCCCATAAGGAGATCATGCAATTGGTGCAAGTTTTAGGGTTACTTTCATTGACTAAATGTAGTTATGAAACCATTGACAAGGGACTTTTATTTGCTTTTACTGAGAGGTGGCATCGTGAGACCAACACATTTCATTTGCCAATAGGAGAGATGACAATCACACTTAATGATGTGTCATCATTGCTACATATTCCTATTGTTGGTGGTTTTTATAGTTACCCGCACACGTCTAAGGACGTGGCCATTGCATAGTTGATGGAGCTTTTGGGAGTGGACCAGGAGGACGTATTATTTTAGACTAAACAATGTAGAAGGGTTCATGTTCGCCTATCTTGGTTGTGAGGCGTTTATGCAGATAAGTGTAGGGACAAGCAGTGGGACCAAGCTACTAGAGCTTACTTGTTGCAATGAGTGGCATGTTCAATTTTAGCTTACAAGAGTTTGACACAGGCCAATGTGTCATTCTTACATTGTTTTCGTCACCTTGATCAGTGCGAGGGATATGCATGGGGTGTAGTGGCACTTACATATTTGAATGAGTAGTTGGGTGATGCAGGTTTTGCAACTACAAAGCAACTCGGTGGTTACGCAACTCTATTGCAGTTAATTACTGCTACCATCATAACCTTAAATATAAGGAATTTAATACTTGGTAATCAATGTCGTTACTTTTTTATTGTTGAAACATGCATGGGTCTACAAGCATTTTCCTACTATTGGGCAGAGGGAGCTAAATGGAAAACATACAAAGGGATTACCACGAGTCAGTCGTTGGACAATTGGCAAAAGATTATTATCATTGGCTGACTATCGTTCAGCACTAGACGAGTTGACCATAGATAGAGTGCTTTGGATGCCATATAAGGAGCACTGCAATGTTTGTCCATTTGGGATGTTATCACTATTTTCTGGATATATTCAGCTTGGGTCAAACATGCATCTACATTTTCCTAAGAGAGTCTTGCAACAATTTGACTATACACAAAACTATTCCTCAACACCCATCTATGTTTACAACGGTACAAATATCCACCTAGGATGTCGACGAGAGGTTGTTGAATTTTTCATACCACTTGGTCAAGTCAAAAGAGATGATTAGTAAGCCTTCAGGTTGTGTTATAGGTTACATGGAGTGGTATTTTAGGATCTCGCATCCGTTTGTGCTCTCAGTTAATAAAGAATGCATTCCTATTGTCCAACCAGTGATACCAGACATGAGAGATGTGTTAAACTCAAGTACCCAACATAATTTAGTTTATGTAAGTGACTATGGTATAAATGTGTATTCAACATTTTGATGGAATTGTTATATTGATACATTAATTGTTTATGTTTCTATTAATAGGACATTTGTTGTAGGGTTGCTGAACCCCTACAGGAGATGATCAACTTAAGGATGGTGACTGAAGGCACCACAACATGGGAGAAGGTTCAAACGACACTTTTGTTGTTGTCTGAAGATACTCATGGTGGAAATATTAGTAGAGGATGAGGTGGAAGAAGAGTTTGGGGTAGTTGGGGAGGTCGTGAATGGCCTTGGAGATATCCTTTGTAAAAACTTATTGACATGATATTTGGTTTACGTAGGAACCTATTGACTTTTATGTCATGTTTGGTATTGTGATGATCTTTATTTTGCATTTCAGACTTGATTTATGTTTGGTAATATATGTTGATATTTTAATGTGGACTAATCGTAGTTTAGGGAATGTTATATCGAAATTTCTTTAGAAAATTGTAACCATATTAAAATAACAAATCTCACACTTAGGGTCTCACAAACAATTACAAAAGTATGTTAAAAATACAAAAATATCATGATTATTCTAATCAATCTTTTGCAAGGTTGACAAAACTGTGTGACACCAATTAATTGTGAAAATTGTTGCATTCTGTCAATGTATGGAGTCAGCCACTGTTTTGCTGCAGGATGACAATGTGTAGACCATTTCACATTGGGATTTGGTATCGGACAATGATCCTTCAAAAATACCTGCATAGAAATTTTAATAGTCAATTAAATATTATTATAACAAAATATAATCGTTATCAGGAAGAATGTGTTATACCTGAACAAAATGGTTGTCATTGACATGACCTACACAAATCAAATGATGAACTGACGTATCAATAGGAGGTTGGGATCTAAATGGGAATATGGTCAAACATTGTTTTTCCGATAAGCATACAAATATGACATTATACCTAAATGCAATAACATATCTCATGTCTGGTATTGTCATACATTTATCCATAGATGCCTAATAAATATGACATTATACCTAAATGCAATAACATATCCCATGTCTAGTATTGTCGTCCATTTATCCATAGATGCCTAATAAAGAATGAAGTTAGTAAGCATAATTACATAAAATTTAATGCATACAAATAACAACTTGAAATTATAGACTTTATTGTAGAAAGACTGTCAACAAGTAAAGATCTCTTTATGACATCGTAATGCTCATAACTACCAAATACAATGAAATACTCATCCCGCCACTAACCAAGTTCTTTAAGCAAATTGTTACGCACTATAGGCCAAGTGTCTTCACCCATATGTAGTAAGCTAGCAATTGCATGGTATCCACAATGGTCATCGGCCTTTACATCAACAATGTCCAAAATATATCGATGAAGGTTAACATGAAATTAATCTAGCATGGGAATATTTCTTTTGCGAATCTTTGCCAACTTCACTTTGACCCGATGCCTTGGATGACTTCCAACTTGATGAGTTATATCATTCACAAAATGTAATGCATTAACATGTTCAAAGTATAAAAGATCACGTTTAGTTGACCTTTCCAATTTACTTGCATGCCCTTTTTGTGATCCCTTAGTTTTTACCTTATCAAACAGTGAACACGGAAGTCATGCCAAAGTATGCTATTTCACGAAATTTACTTTTTATAGTGACTTTCCCAGCTATGTCAACCTCTATAAAATGTTTTAATATAACATCAAACTCTTGTTGCACGTACATATCTACATATGGCTCATTTGAACCCATATTTGCAAAGCTTAATCTAGTCCAAAAAAACATTAATTGCATCAAGTGGTATGCTACCCATGATATACCTAGCTAGTTCCCATGCACAAGGGAGAACATGTGTATATCTTATGATGCATCCAATTCATCTTCAATATGATTAAGAGCATACCTTGAAATGAATCTGTGCAATCTCTTATACAATGTTACATTATGACTACAAAATGAATACTTTTCTCAAATGAAGCTTTAATTTCAGTTTGTTGCAATGTGATCAAGTTGTTTATGGCATCCCAACATTTACAGAAGTCCCTCATGCTATTCTAGATCAACCTCTTTAAGCTCCAATGCGCAAACTCAACCATGTTAATCAACAAACTCCATATTAGTTTCAATATATTGCACTTTGTCAAAATAAGTTAATTACATAAAATACTTGTTTCTAGTTGAGTTCCCTAAGTGCATAACTTTATTCGTCCATGCTTTTACAAAACATTCCTTGTGAGGGATCAACAATGCATTCTTCACATACTTGACAAAGTACTCTGATGGTGAACATACAATTTCAAACATCTTGACACGCCCCTCATACTTAGACCGAGTAAGACAATCTTTAACACTACCCCATGCATCCATGACTTGGTCCTATGCCTCTTTGGGAGCAACGTAAGTCTTGCATTTTGCTTTCACATTTTTTTAATGTGAAATTGGCACAATAAACTACTTGCTTCAAGAAATACAGATTCCACTGCATTTATCAAGGCTAAATCGCTGTCAATGACAATCACTTTAGGCAATCCATCAACTCTAAAAAAAATGTCCTCTAAGCTTTTGGAGTGGCCAAACAAAGTTATCATCTCATTCAACCTCCATATATACAAAAGATGCAAAAAATGTCACACCAATAATCTCAAGTAATGGTAGTCTATATTTGTTAGTTTTGTAGGTATTATCCATCAAGAACACTATGTTAAATGCACTAATCATTTTCACAACATCAGGATGTGTCCAAAAAATATTGCGAGCAATTTCTGATGTATCATTCATTCTATGCCAATAAATATACATATCTCGTTCAAGTAAGTTCATCAAATGTTGCATTTCCATTCTAGAACCTCTTTGAGATTAATGATACACAGTCCTTCCATTATATACTTGTTTTATTGTAGTCACATTTCTTTCATTGTGCTATTTGAATGTCAAAAGGATTGTTTTGACTTTATCATACTCTTTGTCATATCAACAAGCATCATCTTCTCTTCAGTATTTAGTCAACCAACATACAGATGACCAACCAAAGACTTAGGTAAATCATGATTATGCACCCCACAAATTAACTTCAATATCCATCCTTCATCATTCTTCAGTGGTCTCCTCTCAGCCTAAAGGGACACTCATACGTTCTAGTTTCACTTATTGTGATTTGTAAATATTTTTTGTATCGCCTATACTTTCCACCCCTTTCACAACCCAACACAACAAATGTCTTCCGTCTAGGTTGTCCTTTTGATGTATCTGATCTCAAAATGACAACAACAAAACCCATTTCAAATGCAACATCCTGAGTCCATTTCAATAGTTTATCTCAAGTAGGAAAAACCTATATACAAAACATACAACATCAATATGTCAATGTACAATATTTTCAAGGTATTACAAACAAAAAACAAACACAAAATAATTACCTTTGTAGTTATGAATCCTTTGCTACAATCAACAATTTTTTCAATCTCTTGTCTGTAATCTTTATGAATATCTTCGTCCACTCTTATGTCATTATCCATGTCAACCTCCATATCCACTTCATTTGACATCTTCCTCACATAATCATCTTCCATATAAACCTTTCAGAAGAAACAAAATTAATTTAATGAACAAAAACCATTCAACATATTCAAACCAATTTATAATTAATAACTAAAATTAATATAAATACCCCAAACCAACCTTCTAGATAAGGCAATGAAATGGAAAAAAAAGGATTGACTAATTAGGAACTTCAAAACATCAATTTTAGATTCCTTGATCTAGAATATAATATAATTTCCATATCAGGCTATCTGGAATTGATGTTTTGAAGTTCCAGATTAGTTCATCTAGTAAGCACAAAAACTCAAAATAGATCAAACAATCCGAAATTATTATTGCACAATTCCAAATTGATTGATCTGGACTAATAAACAAATACACATAATTTCTGAATCAATAAATTTGTACTTGTATAAGAAAAAATCCGGATTATCGAATTTGAAAATATGTTATATTTTCATATTATTTGATCCAGTACTATTATTACACCATTCTGGATTCATTGATCTGGATTTGTATAACAACAAATCCAAATTGTTTGATTTGGAATTATGCTACTTTTGCATATTTAATTCTAGATTTGGTAATTCGGACCTATCCTAAAACAATCACGGATAAGTTAATCCGATTATAATAATCTAATACAAAAAGTATAAACAAGACAATTAACAACTCACTTGTGCAAGTGAACCCGAGCCACGAAAATGTGAGGAAGTGAACAAGACAATGTTTCAGGCATGGAGAAGTGAGGAAAACAACCTATGGACAAGTGAGGAAGACAAGATTATTATGGCCATTTTGAAATTTTGTAGGTGCAGGAAGCAAACAGGGAGGAGTAGGAAGCAAAAGCCTGTCAAAAGACTCTTGCCATGTGAAGACATGACTGAATTATGTTTAGGAGTGCAAAAAATCAAACTGAACCGAACCACTTCGGTAAAAAATCATTTTTGGAGAAAAAATTGATCAGACCACTTTATGAAAACAACCAGTTAACCAACTCATATTTTAAAAGAGGGTGTTGCTAGGTGCACCTAGCAGTATTGCTGGTGCACCTAGCATTTTCTCATTTTTCCAATTTTTCCCTTCACTCTTACGGAAAAACTTCTTCCGTAAGAGTTCCATAACTCTTACGAAAGAACTTCTTCCGTAAAAGTTTTTTTTTTTTTTACGAAAGAACCTCTTCCGTAAGAGTTTTTTTTTACGGAAGAACTTCTTCCGTAAGACCTTCTTCCGTAAACTCTTACAGAAGAAGTTCTTCATAAGAGTTTTTTTTTTACGGAAGAATCTTCTTCCGTAAGATTCCTACGGAAGAGATTCTTCCGTAAAAAAAACTCTTCGATAAGATTGTTCTTCTGTAAGAGTGAAGGGCAAAATTGGAAAAATAAAAAAATACTGGGTGCACCAACAATACTACTGGGTGCACCTAGCAACACCCTTTAAAAGAAGTTTAGTTTGACTTGATTTTTTTTAAAAAAAAAAAAAAAATCAATCCATATATTGAACCAAACCTAAAAAATTGAACTGCTTAAAGAAAAAAACTGAACCAATCCACTTTATAAAATCGATTCAGTTAAAAACCACTTTTATAAGGTGGATCAAAAATGAATCAATTTGTATTTTAAAAAAAAAATCCAATTTTTGCACGGCCCTAATCATTGTACGTAGCCTTACCTTTATACAAAAAAGACTGTTTCTAGATTCGAGCCTATAGCTAACCGGTCATTGTCCGCAGCCTTAGATGAAATGAAATAAGTCTCTAACGAAGGATAATATAAGATTATGTACATACCAAGTAAAATCTTTAGTAAGAGGCAAGAGCCACTTTGGAATTCAAAATTTACTTAAATTTGCTTCATTCAGTATATCAACCGATCTCCAAATCTTATAGTAATTGTAAGCACCAAAAGGATGAAATGAAAAACCAGACCAGTTGAACATTTGTTCCGAGCTGTAAATTGGCATTGAATCTAATTGGCAAAGTGAATTGTTCTATCATGTAATTGAGTTCTATCAGTTACATCTGAATTTAAAAAAAAAGGAATTTAACAAAGAAATGAAAATTAGGATACAAAATTAACAGAAGGTAAATGCTGAAGTGGAGTTCCTGCTGACTGACTAATGTGTTCAGATGCCTCTGAAACCTTAATGGTACAATTCTGCTACAACCCTTCTCTTTACTTCTAACCTTTTCCATTTTTTTTCAACCCGTAAAACCTCTTTTTTCTCAACCCGTAAAACCTCTTTTTTTTCATTTTTCTTTTTGACTTGACCATTGCCATTACTTCCCATATACAGATACAAGAATGACTACAATGTCTATGTGTTCATGATGAATTTTTTTACCGTGTCAGAAACTTGTATATCTCCTTGGTTCAGTATATCACAACACAAAGCAGGCCCGGCTGCGGTTCAGTGAAATCAAGGCCTTCTTCGAGAAGATAACGCTGTACAGCTATTGGGAGTCTCGCAGGAGTGCGGGAGCCCCGAGTATGGTGACCAGTGCCAACACAGATGTAAACCTGCAAACGCTGCTCGGGGGCTCTGGCTGTGCTTCGTAGCACACTCAGTTCGTGTTTCAGCACGTGAATCGCTTCACTTACGTGCAGACCATGTAGGTCTATCATTCTTTGGGGCCCTCTTCCATTCTCTGGAGCAACAGGATTCCTGAAAAAGTAACATTCACAATGACTACAGCAGAATCCAGCACTTGGAAATTGAGAACAATGAAATCAAACATTCTAACTCATACTACAACTTAGTTCCAGAAAGAAACTACTTAGCAGGTTCTATTGGTAATATGGAAAAGGAAAGGCCGCACAGTTTGGACAGTAGATTTTCCCAGAAATAGTGGTACACTCAGTTGAACCTCTTGTAACAAGTTTTGTCTGCAAGCCATTCGATAACAACTGGACATCACTTATGTTCTGTTAACCACTCAGAGTGTTTCACATCTCTTAATAACAATGTTAGACCATTGTTCTTCTTAATGGCCAGCAGTCACAAAAAAAAGGATAAATAAATAAGCAGAGGTAGGAAGAGAAAAAATATTTTTTCTGATTTGTTGTACAAATCTTTGAAAACAGGAAATATTTTGAAATCAAGGTAATAGTTTTGAAATTAAAAAAGAAAACAATATGCCCTCCGGTCTCAATTATAAGAAGAAAAAAACTGGACATTCAGTTGAACCTCTTGTAACAATTTTTGTCTGCAAGCCATTCGATAACAACTGGACATCACTTATGTTCTGTTAACCACTCAGATTGTTTCACATCTCTTAATAACAATGTTAGACCATTGTTCTTCTTAATGGCCAGCAGTCACAAAAAAAAAGGATAAATAAATAAGCAGAGGTAGGAAGAGAAAA
Source organism: Glycine max (assembly GCF_000004515.6). Taxonomy (NCBI): domain Eukaryota; kingdom Viridiplantae; phylum Streptophyta; class Magnoliopsida; order Fabales; family Fabaceae; genus Glycine; species Glycine max. The sequence goes on from NC_038250.2 coordinate 11,471,249, forward strand.
AATATTTTTTCTGTTTTGTTGTACAAATCTTTGAAAACAGGAAATATTTTGAAATCAAGGTAATAGTTTTGAAATTAAAAAAGAAAACAATATGCCCTCCGGTCTCAATTATAAGAAGAAAAAACATATTTCACACTTATTAAGGAAATTAGTTAACTTCATTAAACTGTGTCAATCCCATTTAAAAAATAAACTTTTTTCCTAAACTACCCTTCATTGGAACTTGATAAAAAGCATAAAAAAAATTGTTGGTCTTATTAAATGAAGAGTATTTTGAAAATAGTCTCGTTAAATAAGGCAAAGTTAGTTGAGATTTGCTTATATTTGAGACCAGAAAATTAGAGATTTTTATTGCTTATAAGTCTGATCAGTTCATAGTTTAATCTGGTTTTACCAATGTGTGTGTGTGTGCGTTTCATTTTGGCAACATGCAAGTTGGAATTTTTACCAAAAGTCACATGGATAGGAAGAGCAATAGAAATGGGGAACAACAAACCTCTGGCGATAAATAGATTCTTGAGCTTTTCCATGTGCTGCTTTCATATGCACGTTGTGCAGTTGCCCCTTAACACTTAGCTCCTTTGCAAGGGCCTTGTTGCCAACAAGGTAGGCTTGCCGTGCCTGTTTATTATATTATGAATAATTAAACTCAAGCTACAAAAATTAGGATGGGTGGACTTACATCTCTTGCCCAGCTACAGGTAGAAAGCGCAGTTGTTGAAACTCAAGTTACAAAGTTTGTTAGCTGGACAAATTCCATTACAAATTTACAATGAAAGCAAAAATTTAATGTTGCATAAAAAAAAACTTATGAACAGATGGTTCTGGAAGGATCTTGCCGGTCACACAGCAAATGTTCCTTGAATTTGTTGTTTGTGCATATTCAATTTGGTATCATCCTAACAGCTCTTCCTTTAAATTTACCCACACTACCCAGATCCAACTTGATTGTCCAAATTTATATACTAGAAAACAAAAGAAATAACATAAAATTATGGACTAACTACTAAAAAGAACATAGAAGACTAGAATTGAAGGTAAAGCATATGGATACGAGCCAACCATGATGTGTGTAGGTTCTAACCAAATCATTACATTGTATTCTCATTCAAATTTCCATTAACTCCTCCATCACTGCATGAAACAAAGACCCACCTGCTCAAAATATGCATTACGCAAACGTGCATGATCACGAGCCTCCTCCCGCAGCTCAGAATACATATTTGCTGCCATTCAAAATTGTTAAAGGAAACACGGTATAGAAAGAATTCATCTCACAGTTGAAGCATATAAGCATAAACATTTACCAACTGCGTCACCAGTTTCAAGCCAAACAGGAGCTGCCCGAGCAGAGCCACGATTCTGTAATCTATCACCATTGTTGACTCTCCCCTGTCCACCATTGTAGGCACTAGCCAGAGCATTTAAACTCCTACTAGAGCCAGTGGAAGCATCACCAGAACCATTTTTATCATACTTCCATATACCAGAATCCTGAGAAGCCAATTTCCTGACAGCTGAAGCAAAGTCAACAGCACCTCTAGATGGAATAGAAGACCCAGATTTGAACATGAGCATGTCTTTATCAGATGATAAGTAAGGATTGCCACTTTGTTGAACGTTATCTGCAGCATATTTTGAAGCATTCTGGCCATTTGATGAAGTAAGAGCTGGAAAGTCCATTGCACTCAGATTCGGAGATGACAGAGTCTTTGGACTCGGATTCTGATTGAAGCTACTGTCAACTTGAATCTACAAAATTGGAGGGAAACAAGTAGATACTATAAACATAAATGCCCTCATTTAAGAAAGAATGTCAGAGAAAAGAGTGCTATTCATGAGAGATGACAGTGATATCAACATAATGAAAACCAAAAACCAAAAAACATGGTTGTATTACTATATCATATACCAAGAAAAGATATATATCCCAAAAATTGCTAATAAAATTCCAATGATCCCTTGATAACATGAAGCATAAGCTATCAGGATTCGGGAAACAGTGGTAAGAAACCAGGAGCTGGATTGCATTACAGTTGCCCCACAACTTTATGGAACGCCAGCTCTTCCCTGCCAAAACAGGGCACAAGTATTTCTCTACATATTTAGCTTCCATCCCTTCTGATTTAATATGGTACCAAATCATATCACAAGATGTGCATTTCCAATAAATAATTGCATCACAACATGCTAGGAAACACTTACAATTGATAAACGTAACTCACAACATATAAAACTATACATTACATTTTTACAGGTAGTCACATGAAAAGAAGCTTAATAATGAACCATAATTTAACCACAAGTTAGTCAGTACATGAAGATCAACCTACCTCTAACTGAGTGAGCATCTCAATTGTCAGATGTAAATCGCATCCATTGGCAAAGAAAACTTCAGAAAGGCTTTCTGAAGCAAAACCAGGGAATAGAGAAGCTAAAAACTCCAAAGGGTTCAAATCAGTATCATTCACAAGAGAATTCCCAGCGAAAACATCATTAAAGAATCCATGTCCAGTGTTGTCATCATAAACAAGTGCCTCTTGACCACTGCTAACATGCAAATCAGTATTCCTGATTTGCCTATCCCAAGGCTTTGCTGATGAGTTCAAAATGCTTGCTGAAGATGGCTCATCCCTGTAGGTTGAATTGGAAAACCTTAATTTATCAGCAAAAGTATTGCCATTAAGGTGCTGTTGAGACAGTTCCTGCTGCTCATTTAGTATATATCTAAATCCCTTGGAAGAAGGAAACATTGAGGATTCATTATCATCATTTATAGATAAGCCTGCTAAAGAGAGGTTGTTAAGACCTTGGGATTCATCCTCTCCCATGACCTTGAAGTCAGGGGTGATATCATCAGGAAGCTGACAACGCCAGTACTGGTGAGCCTCATCATCGGAATTATTTGAAATGGATGATTCTGCTCGATCTAAAACTGCTTTCCCAAGAGATCCGGCAGCAGCAAACCTCGCTGTTGCATCTACCAAGCTGGTGCTTCCAGATGGCGATGATCTGAGGGCAAATGGAACAAACTCTGCTGCATTTGGATTCAAATAGGTTGCTTTGTTTAAGGAGCTCAATTTTGCGTCTGTTTGGGAACCTTTCTTGGATAAGCTCATTATTGACAAGAATATGGACAAAAATGACTAAAACATAGATAGACCTTAAAAACTGTAACAGAAATATTCCAGATAGCTTCAGCCAAACCCTGCAAAATAATTCAATTTGGTCATACTAGTTGATCAACCAGACTGTCGTCAAAATAACAGGAACAGTAAAAAAAATCCCAAAAAGTGTCCATCATATACTAAACAAATGAATTCAACTGTATCCTAGATCACATGATACATGAATGCAAACAAATAAACAACACAATATTGAATTCCAGTTAAAACAATTTGCATAGTCAAATCAACAAAGAAGTACAAGCATACATAAAACATCTGTAATTAGGTTGATTATTACTGCAAGCAACCATTGATTGACCATTTTCAAAACTGAAACTTGGAAGTGAATCCCATAAAACTTAATTGGACAACAAAGGGACTATGTATTATGAATTACAGACACAACTTTTAGCTAATCATATGAATATAAAAAATGCATCGATGAACACTTATCAATTTCACACCAAGTAAGAAACAGCAGGATAAAAGCAAAAACTCTTTTTTTCAGGAGCAAATAATTGAAAGTGGTTAAGATGAAGTAAACAACAATTAAAAGAATTGTTCAATTGTATCTACACAGAAAGCCTATTAAGACCCAATAAAAAATCCAAAAATATCAAACCTTGTCATAGGAACAACAAACAAAATAAAAGTGCGAAAGATTAAAACCAGCTGAAGACAAAAAAGAAAAAAAGTCAAAGCATGAGCAACAATAACACAACCTTCCATTATGAAAGCCAAAACCTTTACGAGATCTCAAGTGATTCAACCCTTTGAAGAATCAAAAAACAACACAAAAAAAATCAAAAACAAAAAAACCCCAATAATACAATTAACCTAATCAAAACAAAACAAAAGAAGGTAATTACAGGGGGGGGAACAGACAATTAAATGAGATGGGTAAGTGAAAGATCTGAAATTTATAGAAAGTATGGAAGGACAAATTATACCTTTGCGAATCAAATCAAAGGGATCCATGAGGGGAAATTGCATGAGATCAGAAGGGGTAAGAGAAAAAGTGAAGAAGCAAAGTTTTAATTTTTTTCTGGGAATTGGAGCTTGGAACTATCTCTCTATATCTACAGTATTGTTATCTCAGTTATCAGTTTTCTTTTTTTTCCTTTGTTCTCTCTCTCTTTTCTTTTGTTTCCCTTTTCTCTTTTCTCTTTCTCTCTCTTCTTTCGGAGTATTTTTTTTTTTTTTGAAAGGCTCTTAGCTAAAACCAGCACCAGCACCACAAAAATTAGTACTAAAGAAGACACCAAACCTTTCGCCGCTCGATTTGACGCCTACCTATCTCTACAAACTTTCTCTCTCTAGAAAACCCGCTTAACTATATACACTGTTGGTAATTAATTAATTAGTATCCATGTTGGGATTGGAGAAGGAAAAAACGGTGGCGCAACCCTTTTTTTCTTTAATTTTAGTGCATTTAATATTTTATAAGAAAAAGGTCTTGCTAAGTCTTCAAATAAAAAATACTTATCCTTTTAAATTACAGAAAAATGTAAGAAATCATAAATAATATAATTTTTTACTTCTCAGTAAAAATATTTTTATTTTAAGTTTTTTAATCAATAAATTAAGACAAATACTAACCAATGTTATAAGAGCATTAGTTAAAAAAACTTACCGTATAAATATTTTTATTTAGAGACAAAAAAATTACACTATTCATGATTTTTTTTTATATTCTATTATGATTTACACGCTAAATATTTTTCTATTTTAGTTTCTTATCTAATATCATAAGAACATTAATAAACAAGATCCTCTTTAAAAATATGATGTCAATACTTTTATTTTAATAGTATTTTCTTTATAATTTAATGTTTCTTTTCCTCATAAATATAATTTATAAAAACTAAAAAAATAAAAATGAAAAATAAAAAAATAATAATAAATTATAAGAATTAAAAATATATTTAAATCAAGTAAAAAATTGTACATGATCCATTCCAAAATAATATTGTCATATGTTGGTATACAAACATTAAGAAAAAATAATAAATAGATGAAACATAATAATAATTTTGTATAATTAACTTTGTATCATTATTTATTCATTTATAAATTTGATTTTTTATTATTAATATTATAAGAAATATAAGTAACAAAAATAACTAATGTTAGATTTAAAATTTAAAATAACTATTATTTTATAATAACTTTTTTTCTTACGGGATAATTGTAATAGCACAAAATGAGTAAAAGTTTAATATTTAACATATTCTAATTTCCTATTTAATATGTACGGAATGTATAAGTCTACTTCATCTAAACTCGTACCAAAAAATTTAATATATAATAAATTCATTAAATTTTATAACAATTTTCTCTTATATTATAAATTTAAATCATCATTGAATGTGAGCGGTTTTAGGATTCTTCTTCAATGAAAACTTTTTAAGTTTTTTATATATAAGAATATTTTTAATTATAATCACTTTAGTTGAATTGTATATCCTATTCTAATTCATAGATTAAATTTTTCTTTTTTTCATTTATTTCACTTTTCATTTTTATTTTTAAAATGAAATATGATATTTTTAAAAACTATGTTAATAATTAAATTAACTCTGTATCAATAATAATTTATCATGTACTTTGCACAAGATAAAAGTCATATTGGTTCATGGTATAACAAAATTATTTTTAATATAAATAAATAATAATACAATAATAAGAGTTTAATAGTTATGCATTAAATTATAAAATAATTTTATATGATAATTTAATCATAAATTATCATTTTTATAATTTTTAAGGTAATTATTATAAAAATCAGTAATTTTTTATATATAATGAATTGTGATTAAGAATATATGAGTAAAGGTCGGTGGATTAATCCGTTAAGTCAACAATCATGCAGATAAAGAGTATTTAAAAAATTGGTCTGTGGTCCAATGGCTCGCGGGAGAGGGCGTCCAAAAAAGAAGGTTCTGTCTCCGATGCTTGCGAATGTTTTGAAGCAGAGTGGAAGAACAAATGATTCAGAGAGAAGCCCAACGATTGAGCATGAAGTTGAATCGAATGCGACGGTGGAAGAGGAAAAAATCCCAACCCTAGATGTTATTGAGGATGATCCGGTGGTAAATCAGAAGATTGTTGAGGAACCGAAGAAATTATGGGTAGATGTAATCAGTGGAAACAGAATCCCGTCCAATGGAGCTGCCATTGAGTATTTTGCCCCGAAGGTAATGGAAGGTGAAATAGAAGTGGAGATTGAAGAAGAAGGCATCCTATCTGAGCTCAAATATTGGGAAACGACTTTGATAATGTATGTTTTGGGTAGGGAGTTGAGCATGAACGCGGTTAAACAGTATATGATGAAGTTTTGGAGTTTTGTTCAGCTGCCAGAGATGTACTATCATGAAGATGGGTATTTTATGTTGAAATTTCAAACACACAAAGATAAGGACATGGTCTTGATGAAGGGCCCTTATACCATTCAGAATATGCCAATGGTGCTAAAAGACTGGAACCTTGAGTTTGATTTCAAAAGAGATATGCTGCGCACATTGCCGGTTTGGGTAAAACTTCCCAATCTTCCTCTATATCTATGGGGTACCAAAAGTCTTGGAAAAATTGGGAGTGCTCTTGGGAACCCTCTATTTACAGACGAATGTACGGCAAAGAAATTGCGAGTTTCATACGCCCGAATCTTGGTAGAGATAGATGTAACACAAAAGCAAAAGGAGAATATCACAATAAGAGACAAGGAAGGGAACAAAATCACACAGCCAGTTGAATTCAAATGGAAGCCTAAGTTCTGTGAACTGTGTCAGAAGGTCGGACATCAGTGCAAGGAGAAACCTAATAAACAATGGCGTGAGAAACTAAAATCTGAAGTGATAGTCAAGAATGCCAAACAGAAGACGGTAGAGAGAGCCAGGAATAATCCCGATGAACCAAAATCATCATCTTGGACAAATGCTAAAAGCAGCAGTAGGAATAAAGGAAAAATGGAAGAAACTATCCATGAAGTTAGGTGTCAAAATGGTTTTGATGTTTTCAAGATTGGGGGTCTTGAAGACATTCTCAACACGGGGACATGATTATTTCATGGAATGTAAGGGGGATAAATAATTCAGGTAAGTGTAATGAGGTTAGCTCCCGCCTCAATAGAATTCACCCTGATATTGTTATCTTAGTTGAAACTTGTGTTAAACCGCACAAAGCTGCGGAAGTTAGGAATAAGTTTGGGCGTATGTGGTCTTTTAAGGATAATTATGCAGACCATAATAATGGGCGAATTTGGGTGATGTGGAAAGAGGCCAAATTCAATCTGCAGGTGGTCAGAAGCTCTTCCCAGTATATGCATTGTTGTGTTACCCATTTGAATGGAGACATGTATATGTATCTGACTGCAATTTATGCAATGAACACCTTGGAGCAAAGGAAAAATCTGTGGCATGATATAGAGGGTCTGCATGCCAGTATCTCAGGTCCTTGGGCTCTCATGGGGGATTTTAACAACGTACTTCATGCTCAAGACAGAATAGGGGGTAACATGGTCACAGAAAATGAATACAGGGATTTGGAGAAAATGCTTGAAATAACGGATCTTCATGAAAAAGATAGTAGTGGGGGCTATTATACTTGGACAAATAACCAAGCTAATGGTGTGATATACTCTCGTATAGACCATGTCTTTGGCAACTTAAGCTGGCTGCAGCAGCACGTAGACTTCAATCTTCAAATTATGAATTCTGGGGTGTCAGACCATTCCCTCCTCTGCTTGCGCAAACAGGAAGACAGACGTCCCAGTAGAACTCCCTTCAAGTTCCAAAATGTGATCACTAATGTCTTAGGTTTTCAAGAATCCGTGAGAGATAACTGGAATAATCCTATTACGGGTGCTACTGCTATGTGCAGACTTTGGAAAAAGCTTAAACGACTCCAGCCCGTTGTCAAGTCCTTGAGCAGAACCTTCCAAGGCATTTCAAGAGAGCTGATCAAAGCCAGAGATCAACTCAATGTTGTGCAGTAGGAGCTTCTAACGGATCGTTTTAATATGCAGGTTATTGAGAATGTGAGAAGATGCACGATGCAAGTTCTGAATCTGAGCAACCTTGAGAAGCAGCTTCTCAAGAAGAAATCGAAAGTTGAGTGGCTTAAACTAGGAGACGGGAACAATGCTTATTTTCATGCGTCTTTAAAATCGAAAAGTAGGAAAACTCAAATTCTATCGCTTGTTACTGAGAATGGTGATACGATTTTTGAGCAGGAGAAAATAGAAGATGAGATTGTTAATTTTTACAGGAAGCTAGTTGGCACGAGGAGCAGTCAGTTAAATAGTATTGATCTTGTAGCTATGAGGCAAGGCAAGCAACTGACTAGTGATCAAAGGACCTCTTTGACAGCGCCTATAACTGAAGAAGAAATTGTTAACAATCTCAAAGGCATAAGTGATATTTCTGCACTGGGGATAGATGGGTACAGTGCGAAAATTTTCAAAGCGACATGGAACATAACGAAGGTTGACGTCATTTCGGCGGTGAAGGAATTTTTTGAGGAATGTCTAATCTACAAAGCAGTTAATTGTTCCTTAATCACTCTAATTCCTAAATTGGACAATGCCAATATGGTGAAAGATTTTCGCCCCATCTCTTGTTGTACTGTTGTTTACAAAATCATATCGAGGATAATGTCTACGCGGCTGGGGAAAGTGTTGAGTTCAGTTCTGCATCAGAGTCAAGCAGCGTTTATACCGGGCCAGCGTATTCATGACCATATATTGTTGGCTTATGAGCTGATCAAAGGTTACAACACCAAGGGAGGAACTCCGAGATGCATGCTCCAAATGGACTTACAAAAAGCGTACGACTCCGTGGAATGGTCGGCGTTAGAAGCCATTTTAAATGAATTAAGCATCCCTCACATGTTCATTAAGTGGATTATGATTATGGTGACTACTGTGTCGTATAGATACCAAGTGAATGGTGCGCTTTCTAATATTGTGCAAGCTAAGAGAGGGCTCAGGCAAGGGGACCCCCTTTCCCCCTTGCTCTTTGTGATCGTTATGGAATATCTCTACCGTGTTCTGCAGAAGTTGAAACAGGTTCCGAACTTCAATTTTCATCCGAAGTGCGAAAAGTTAGCCATAATCAACCTTAGCTTTGCCGAAGATCTGCTTATGTTTACAAGAGGAGATCCCATGTCTGTAAGATTGGCGATGAATGCTTTTAATGATTTCTCAGCAGCCACTGGTTTAAAGGTTAACCCATCCAAATGTAACATTTATTTTGGAAATGTTACGGATGAGGTGAAGAAAGAGATTCAGGCCAATGTGAACTACAATGAAGGCACCATTCCATTTCGTTATCTGGGCATCCCTTTATCGAACAAAAGGCTTTCTGTTGCGCATTGCCTGCTCATAGCGGATAAAATTACGGCGAGAATCACACATTGGAGTGCGCGGCTTTTGAGTTTTGCGGGCAGGGCGCAATTGATTAACAGCGTTCTTTTTGCAGTTTCGAATTTCTGGCTGCAATGCATACCGCTACCCAAGGAAGTTATCAAGAGGATTAATGCAATCTGTCGCTCGTTCCTGTGGTCGGGTGGAGATAAGCTTACGCGTAAATCCCCCATAGCTTGGAAGCGAGTCTGTACACCGACGAAGCAAGGAGGTCTGAATATTATTTCTATTGAGGAATGGAACAAAGCTAATCTCATCAAGTTATTGTGGAATCTAAATGGTAAAACCGATAGTTTGTGGATAAAATGGGTTCACTGTTATTTCTTAAAGAAATGGAGTATCATGAATGTCCCTATGAAGACTAACACTTCCTGGATTTTTGAAAGCAGTTTTATCTCAAAGACAAGAAGTGTGTATCAATCCAATTTGGCAAAGTATGTTGCAGGGACAAAAATATCAAACAGGCAGAATGTACAAGTCTCTAATTCATCAATTCCAAGAGGTTAAATGGAGATACTTATTCAAAGGTAACATGGCCCGTCCGAGAGCCCGCTTTATCCTTTGGATGGCTTGTCATGAGAGAATGGCAACTAAAGATAGATTAATGCGATTTGGAATGCTCAATGATGATACTTGTTGTTACTGTAAAGAAAAAGAGACCATTCAACATATTTTCTTCCAATGTAATGTGTTGAGTCAATTTTGGAAACACACCCTTAAATGGCTAGAGGTTCCACATTCTCCGGGTGGTTGGAATGAGGAGTTGGATTGGATTATTAAGAAGTGCAAGAGTAAGGGGAGCAAAGCGAAGATCATAAAATGTGCGTTCACGGAAGCGGTTTATGAAACCTGGATGTTCAGAAACAACAAGTGTTTTGGTCTGGATACTACTAGTAGTAATGTAGGCACTAGAATCACCGACACCATTGTTTACAGATGTTGGTTGAATCCTAAGCTTAGGAATCATTTGGGTAGGCTTATGATCCCTTAGGTGGTGTTTGTTTTTGTTCTTTTGTCTGCTTGGGTTTTTGATCTGCTGGATCCGTGGGGGTCGCTTTGTGTTGATCTGTTTTTTTGGTAATGAATATATTCTTCTTTTCCAAAAAAAAAAAGTATTTAAAAAAAAATCGCATAACTGTATGCAAATTTGAGTTTGGCATGTGAAACATGTAAACTTCGTGGACTAAACCTGCGGCTCATGGACTCGCCCACAAAACTTGCATATTTTAGTTACAAATGTTCATGTATTTTAGATTTATACATCTATCTATATCCTTTATACAAAAAAGGCCCCTGTTGTGTCAAGCTGTCGCAGTGTCATTTTTTTATTTTATTAATTAATTAATTAATTACTTTTAGAAGGTCCTTTCATTTTCCATTTTCCCGTTCTCTTATTTCTCTCTCCTCGATTCCTATCTCCTCGTTCTCTCTTCCTTCTTCTGCCTTCCTTCTCTTCCTTTTTCGGCGTTTTTTTTAGATCTAAAGTTGTTATCTCCTCTACAGAAGAGATGTTCATCAACGGTGTTGAAGAATAAAGGTTCCAAGGCCCCTGTTATGCCTGCTGTCGCAATGCCATTTTTTTATTTTATTAATTAATTAATTACTTTTAGAAGGCCCTTTTATTTTCCAATTTCCCGTTCTCTCTCATTTCTCTCTCCCCGATTCCTATCTCCCCCTTCTCTCTTCCTTCTTCTGCCTTCCTTTTGTTCCTTCTTCTGTGTTTATTTTTTTTACATCTAAAGTTGTGATCTCCTCTACAGAAGAGATGTTCATCAACGATGTTGAAGAATAAAGGTTCCATTTATTTTTATTTATTTTTTTTATCTATTTTCCCCTTTTTTGTCTAATTTTTTGAGGTGATTTTTGGAACAGGCTAATGGCGGTGTTGAAGGTGACGGCGCTTTGCCCATGCAAGGGCCTTCTTTGTTCGATTTTTTTTCGCTTTGGTTTTTATATTTCTTTGGACGGAAAAAAGGTGTAACATTTGTCTAATTCCGATGTTGTGGACTTCTGTTTGTCTTGCCTTCTCTGTGGTTTGACCTTTGGGTCGTTTTTATGCCTAAAGCTTTCAACTTTGAGTTTCCCTGGGTCCTAAAAACTGTGTGTCTTCCCTTCTTTGCTCGATTTATTTTTCACTTTGTTTTTTTACTTTCAACGGAAAAAAGGTGTGACCTTTGTCTGATTCTGGTGTTGTGGACTTCTATTGTTGTGCTGGATACTAAAGATGTTGACTTTCTGGTACCCTGTATCAGAAAAAAAAAAAAAAAAGGTTGTTGTTGTTTGTGTATTTTTTATCTTTTCCGATTTATTTTGGGCCGTTTTCACTTTGTTAGGTTCATTGAGGGTATGGATTTTTTCTTTATCTCTGAGAAAATTTGGGATTTTTCATTTTTTCCAGGAAAAACGCCTCTTTTCTGGAAGACTAAAAGGTGTCATTTTTATCTTCCACCATGAATATATTCCAAGCACACTATTTTTCCTATTTTTCCTGAAAACTAATCGATTTCCTTGCACCCAAAACTCCTCTTTTCTTCAAGAATAAAGGTACCATTTTTATCTATTTTTTTTCCATTTTTTTTGTCTAATTTTTGGTGGTGCAATTTTTGGGACAGGCTAACGATGCTGCTAAAGGTTACGACACTTTGCCCATGTAAGGGTTGCAACGATAGGATTCGCATGGTGGTGTTGAAGAATGAAGGTGTCATTTTTATCTTTTCTTTCCTTTTTTTTTTGGTCTGATTTTTTGTCATCTTGATGTTTTCGATATCAAAAATCAAGATTTCTACGGTGATCGTCTTCGGGGGCTCCTCCGTCGATGCCAACTTAAGGTTACTACTCTCTTCTTTTTCATTTTTTTTAAATTATCTTCTGCCATTTTTTCTACAAGAGTTGTTGCTGATTTCTTTTTCTTTCTCTTCTGTTCTTTTTCATTTTTTTACAAATAAATACCTTTTCGGGATTTTTGCTACAAGAGTTGTTGCTGATTTTTTGCAACAATATGATTCACAGGGCGGTGTTTTTTTCGCAACACAGAAGCTTCAATTTTTTGGGGTGTTCTCCCTTTATTTTGTTTTGTGAGTTCTCGCACTACATAAAGCTTAAGTTTTTTTGTGTTCCTGAGCCTTTGGGTACCATTTTTTATTGTTTCTTGATTTTTCACAACCCAAAAGCTTCAATTTTTTGGGGTGTTCTGCCTTTATTTTCTTTCTTGAGTTCTCGCAACACAAAATCTAAAAAAAAATTGTGCTCCTCAGCCATCTCCACCTTTTTGTGCTTTCATCCTTTTTTTGGTTCAAATCCAAAAACAGTATCTTTACATATTCAAGTGCGTGTTCTTGGGTTCTGCTAACCTTTGTGGTCTTCCCATTTCTATCGGGTTTAAATTAAGCGGTTATTATTTGTTTGTGCTAATGACTTTTGTTACCAAGGTGTTATCCATGCTTACTGACCTTTTACTATGTCTTCCCTTTTATATACCTTTTTTCCCCTTCTTTTGTGTATTTCTTTCTTTGGGTATGTTTTATTTGTTATGTTTTCTGACCTTTTACTATGTGTGGACACCTTAATTTGCTTCTCTTTATCCCAGATAACAGTGAGAAAAAATGAAGCACTGGCAGACCTGCTGAAACCACTAGATGAAGCACTGGTAGACCTGGTGAGTAGTGACATTTAATTTTGGGAAAACAACAACTGAGGTTACCATTAACTTTTTTTGCTTATTTTTATCTCTGAGTTTATCATGTAGGATGATGTTATTGGTTGTTTTAACTACTATGCCAAGCTTGCGTGAGGATTGGTGACAGTAAGAGCCTTTGTGGTCAGCTTTGCACTCACCATACTCTTCAGCTTCATTGTGATGAAGCTCAACCTCACCACTGGTATTATTCCTTCACTCAATGTCTCTGCTAATTTAATTGTTTTTTAAACTACTTTGAACCATTCTCAATTGTTTCAAATTGTTCTGAAAAAGATCATTTGATTTGATAACGTCTATGAGAAGAAAATGTTTTTTTTTTCCACCCCTATGGATGGCTATTCATTTTTCAGGTTTAAATATTTGTGTAGTCATATTCTTCTTCTTCCACTACTTTTTAGCTTCTCTTCAAGTCGCCAAATATTTAGTTTATGTTTTGTATGTTTTGCCAGCTTATCATGTATGGAAAATTATCATATTCTTCCTGAAGTCAGTTTTAACATTGATTTTTAGTTCCATGATTAAGAAATATTTATACCCAGTTGCTTATGCCTTCTGTATCTTTAAACCTTGGTACTATTGTTACCGCATATATATATACACACACACACACACACACATATATATATATATATATATATAATTAACACTTTTTTATTTGCTGATAAATAAAAAATAAAAAAAAGCTTTCTATGCTTTGGCATGTGATTCTTTTGTCATAATGATTACCTTAAAATCTTGGGAGGGTATTTGGAGAAATCTAACATGTTGAGGCAATCCTTCACAAGGCAAGAGAAAACTATCATCCAAACCTGTGTTGTGGCATCCTCTGGCATAGCCTTTAGCGATACCTTCTTTCTTACACTCTATTTTATGCCTTTGTGAATTTGTTAATGTTGTTGTCATAGTTGTAGTGTTTTGAATTGGTTAGTTTATGTGATTTGTGACCCTCTTTTTTTGTTTCATGATGTTGACATTGTTGGTTTTGAATTTAACTAATTTTTTATAGGGTTGGATTTTTGCTTCTGTTCCATAATCTATAGTGTGATAGTTTGTGGGGGATTTGGATTTTATCAGTTGTGATTTTCTTTATTAAAGTTTTGTTTTCCTTGCAGTTTTTATGATGATCTTAGATTATTTCTTATATTATTTAGTGTTTCTGTTTTAACAGGATGGTGAAGTTGCAACTCAGGAGGTCGAGAAGAGTTACCATGTTTCTGCATTTATTATTTTAATTATTTAATATTAATGAATTTTATTAATTTTATTGTACATTTATTATTAATAAGTGTGGATTCCTCTACTCTTCATAGGTTTCTAATCTTTAATTCTCTTTTCCCTTTCTTTTTTTCCTCTTGGCCCTTAACTTAAAATTTGTCATTTTTTTTTGTTTTTCCTGTTTATATGGGGCTCACATAATCTTGGACCAGTTATGAAAATTAATTTATAGATAATAAAATCAATTCATTTGTTTAACAGTCAATTTAAAATATTCTGTTAGGATATGGAAATAATCATAATTTTAAAATTAATAAACATATTCTGATAGGATATGGAAATAATCAGAATATCATGTTACTTAACAATCAATCTTAAATATGACACTATTAATCTTAAAATTAATTTATACATTGAGTTATTCCTAATTAATAGGTTCTTAACAATCAATTTTAAATATTATCATATCAATTTTAACATATTATTAAAACCAGGTTCACTTTTGTATTTATTTTTGCTGTAATCATTGTCAATTTAATCATAATATCATTTTACTTAACCATCATTCTTAAATATTACACTATTAATCTTAAAAAATAATTTTGGCATTCAGTTATTCCTAATTAGTAGGAACTTAACAATCAATTATATTTAAAAGTATGTTTTATGAATTTAAAAATTAAACAAAACGTTAGGCAAATTTAAAAGACCTTTCCATTAATAGGTACCTAACAATCAATTTTAAATATTCTGTTAGTATATGAAAATAATCATGATTTTCAAGTTACTAAACATATTCTATTTGGATATGTAAATAATCATAATTTAGACGTTGAGTTATTCCTAATTAGTAGGTTCTTAACCATCAATTTTAAACATTATCATATCAATTTTAACATATTATTAAAATCAGGTTCCCTTTTGTATTTATTTTTGCTGTAATCATTGTCAATTTATAAAAGTTTAATTATAATATTATGTTACTTAACGATCAATCTTAAATATTACACTATTAATCTTAAAAAATAACTTTGACGTTCAGTTATTCCTAATTAGTTGAAACTTAACCATCAAATATATTTAAAAGTATATTTTATGAATTTAGAAATTAAACAAAATGTTGGGAAAATTTCAAAGACCTTTCCATTAATAGGTACTTAACAATCAGTTTTAAATATTCAGTTAGTATATTAAAATAATCATGATTTTCAAATTAATAAACATATTATGTTTGGATATGTAAATAATCATGATTGTTAAGTTATTCCTAATTAGTAGGTTCTTAACAATCAATTTTAAATATTACCATATCAATTTTAACCAAATATTAAAATCAGGTTCACTTTTGTATTTATTTTTGCACTAATCATTGTCACTTTATAAAAGTTTAATCATTATATCCTATTACTTAACAATCAATCTTAAATATTACACTATTAATCTAAATATTTAATTTTGACGTTCAATTATTCCTAATTAATAAGAACTTAACAATCAATTATATTTAAAAGTATATTTTATGAATTTATAAATTAAACAAAACGTCAGGCAAATTTAAAAGACCTTTCCGTTAATAGGTACTTAACAATCAATCTTCAATATTCTGTTAGCATATGAAAATAATCATGATTTTCAAATTAATAAACATATTTTGTTTGGATATGTAAATAATCATAATTTCGATGTTACGTTATTCCTAATTAGTAGGTTCGTAACAATCAATTTTAAATATTACCATATCAATTTTAACATATTATTAAAACCAAGTACACTTTTGTATTTGTTTTTGCCGTAATCATTGTTGGTTTATTAAAGTTTAATTAATAGACATATTTTATTCATATTTTTATTTGTTTTAATTCCAAATTAATAGGTTCTTAACAATCAATTTTAAATATTCTTTTAGATTATGGAAATGATCATACTTTTCAAATTAATAACCATATTTTGTTAAAATATGGAAATAATAATAACTTAAGTATTTACTTATTTCTAATTAGTAGGTACTTAACAATCAATTTCAAAGGTTCTTTTATGTACCTTCTTCTGGATCCAATATAAAAAAGACAAAAAAAAAATAATACAGCCAACAATTTCAAGCGCGGGCAAACACTCCTAATATCTTATTGTAGTCATGTCCATCCCAAGGTTATTTTTTGTACCTTCTTCTCATATTTTTTTATTAATGTTGTACTATTTTGTTTACCATCTGTAATGTTTTATGAATTTTAATTGTCTATTCAACGTGCATGAAAGGTTTATGCTTTATAATTTTTTTGTGTATATTACTTTCTTTAATTTATAGTGGACGAGATTCAATCAAAAATAAGGAAAAAAAATGCAATCAACAATTTGAAGGCACGGTCTACTAATATCTGATTGTAATCAGGTGCATCCCGAAGGTTCTTTCATGTGCCTTCTTCTCATATTCTTATTAATGTTGTAAGATTTCGGTTACCATTTGTAATGTTCTCTGAATTTTAATTGCAAATTAAACGTGGACGAAGGGTTTATACTCTGTAATTTTTGTGCGTGTATTGCTTTCTTTAATTTATAGTGTACGTGATTCAATCAAAAAGAAGAAAAAAAAATGCAGTCAACAATTTGAAGGCACGAACTGACACAACTAATATCTGATTGTAGTCATGTGCATCTCAAAGGTTCTTTCATTCGCGTTCTTCTCATATTTTTATTAATGTTGTAAGATTTCAGTTACAATTTGTAATGTTCTATTAATTAAAATCGTAGATTTAACGTGAATGAAAGGTTTATGCTTTGAAATTTTTATGTGTGTATTGCTTTCTTTAATTTATGGTGAAGGGGGGATTCAACCAAAAAAAAGAAAGAAAAAATGCAGTCAACAATTTGAAGACACGGACTAACACTACTAATATCTAATTATAGTCATGTACATCCCAAATATTCTTTCATATGTCTTCTTCTCACACTTTTATTAATGTTGTAAGTTCATTACCTTTGGGTATGAAACAATTTTCAAATTTCTTTTTAATTTTGACCAAACAGTTTATGATTTGTTTTGATTAACTATACACTTATTTCGTTGGCTTATATTTTTTCTCATTTTTCTCCCTCTTTATTGTTTCATGGCTTATATTTTCCCTCATATCTTTTTTCTTCATCCTTCCTTTTATTCCAAACAATAACAAAAAATATATAATATTTAACGTGTTACCTAAATCATACTTTATTACCTCCATGTAGCTCAACATTAATTATTCTAGTTTTACAATACTCAAATTGGAGTATCAGCTCCTCATCGGCACAGGCCTCCCGCTAGTTTTAGCTTTAAAATGAAAGGAAAAAACTTCTAATTTGATAGATTTTTTATTTTATTTTGTAAAGAGTTATTTTCAAATTACTATTTGGGTTTGTGAACTAGTATATTTATGGCAGACTTTGGAGACCAAATAAGATCTAGAAATAATCATTTATGAACTAAATTTATTTGGCCCGTATAAAATGTGAATTTGGTGGGCTGAGCTTTAAAGAAGATATATAAACTCATCCCTAATTGTGATTAAATAATAATATAAAATTATTTTATACTATCAGTACATAATTATTTTTCTCATAATATAATGAGTTTGTTAGCATTTATTATATTAATTATCTTTTTTAATAAATTATACTAATTATATTAAATAAAAACCTTAAATATGATTTTTTTATTAATTAACTTTGAAAATTTAATACTGGAAATGATTTCTGTTAAACTCTTTTAATATTGTTAATTTCTTAACTAATAGTAGTTTTTGACGACTCCTTACTAGGACCCTATTTTTTTTTTTTCCATTTTATTTGTATATCTTGCATGAGACAAACGTGTAACAACCAACAACGTTAAACATGAGACGATGTATTGTCTAAATTCTAATGAATCTCTGATGCATAATTGTGCATCCAAAATTATTTGTCACTGATAAAAAAAAAAGTCTAATTGCCCTAAGTTAGTATTTTTATTGTTTTATCTTCTGTTCTTTGATTTTGGAGATTCTATATTAATAAGGTAAAACGCCCTGAACAAATTGAGCATTTATGTTAACATTTATTTTCTTTCATCCAAGGGATGCAGTGTGTCCGTAGTTTTTTTGGCATTGAACTCGAATCATTAGGTGGCATACTTCATTTTTATTACTTTCATGATGAGACCAACTATATTTTTCAGTTTTGGTTCTTAATTTCTCATTGTGTGTTCAAATTCAGTGGAACTACTTCAGCTTAATGATAGTCTTTCATTAGAAAGCTTTAATACAATAAAGAAAAACGGACAGGGTATATGAAGTTAATGGCAAAGGTTTCACGTTTTATTACTGTTAACTCTTGGGAGTTGCTACTTGCACCCAGCATTATTGTTAGGGCACCCAACAAATAGTGAAGTGGCGAAACTGCCCTTCAACAATTCTTGTTCCGGAAGAAGATTTTTTCTGGAAACTTTTCGGAAAACCTCTTTCCGGAAATTTTCCGGAAGAACCTTCTTCCGGAAGAAGAATTTGTGACTTCCGGAAGTACTCAGAAACTACTTCTGGAAGAACGTCATCCGGAATGTTTTCGGAAGAAGCTTCTCCCGGAAGATTTCCATTTTCTTCTGGAAGAAGGTTCTTCCGGAAGTTAGTTTTTTTAGAAAAAAATATTTTATTTTGTAATAATTTACTTTTAATGGATAAACTAAATTATAAAATAATTAATATTATTATACATAAATAATTAAATAATTAGTGAACGTAATTATGACTAATATTTATAATTTGTTTTTTACACGCATGTCAAATATTAATTTGTGTGACAATTTAGTATAATTTAAACCCTAAAAATTAATTAATTCATAAATTTTATTAAAAATATAAATTATTTATTATGATAACATTTAATTTCTATTAAAAAAGTTAATATATAATGAAAAAATGATTATTATTTTATAACAAAATGAAGAAAAATGAATTTTCATTTTATAATAATAAGTAAAAATAAAATAATATTTAATGCGTATGTAATGATGATTTTGCCCTTGTGTAATTTTCTTTAAATTAACGCGTTCACGCTTCTTTTTACTGCGCTTTCTTCTCTGCTTTGTTTCTTCCGTTTTGGTTGCTTGCTGTTGTTTGGGTGGTGGTCCCTTTTGCAGTTTCCATTGGTGGTCCCGTGAAGTATTTGAAGATTTGGTGGTCCCGTGTTCCGTATTTGAAGTTTTGTTAGTGGTTGTTCTTCCTATTTCGTCGAAGGTACGCATTTATGAGTATTTTTTTCGTTTTCCGGCTAGTTTTTAGAGAAGAAAAACAGTAAAAACTGTATCCGGAAGAAATTTTAGGCACAGCAGGAGGAAGGTCCGGAATGACCACTTCCGGAAGACCTTCTTCCGGAAGTTACTAAGGCCTTTTCGGGAAGAAGTGCTTCCGGAAGTGTATTCCGGAAGTACTTCTTCCGGAATAGGTCTTAGTCACTTCCGGAAGGTCTTCTGGAATGTTAAATTATTAGCAATTTTTTTTAATTTCTGTTTTATAATATATATATGTATGTTGTGGATTATTGGTTTAATTAGGTATAATGGTATAATATTAAATGATTTAGGTAACTTAAATGTATAATGGTACAAAAATGTTTTATTAGTTGTTTATTATAGTGATAAGTTTAGTTTAAGTAAATAATGTAGTTATAAATTTAGAATATATTTGTATTAGTTGTTAGTTAATAAGTAGTCAATTTATGGATGTGATTATATGATAATTTGAATATAGTTGTGTATGATGCATATGTGCTGTTAATATGTTTGTTATTTAAGGTGTAGTAAATTTTTGGATGTGGTTATATGATAATTTGAATGTACTTGTGTATGATGCATATGTCCTTAAGATGGACGAAGATCAATGGAGGTATGACTTTGCGATGTCACAAGAAGTTCATATGGATTATGATTATGATAATCAAGAAGAATGTGGGGTGAATGAACCACATGTGGATTGTTCAAATGCTTTTAATACGTCTCAGGTAATCATAGATAATTTGAGTCATTTGGTTGAATTGATGGTTTGTATGAAAATTAATATGTTAGGGTTGCGTTGTAGGTATTCGCTACTCGAGATGATGTTTTGCAATGGGCTCGAACAGTTGCCCATGAAAATGGATTTGTTGCAGTGATTATGAGGTCTGACACAGAGACCGGTAGCAGAGGAAGAAGTTCATTTGTCTTAATTGGGTGTGAAAGGAGTGGTACGTACAAGTGTAGAAATAAAGAATTCGTTAGAAAAGACACCGGGAGTAGGAAATGTGGTTGTCCCTTCAGGCTTCGTGGGAAACCAGTGCATGGAGGGGAAGGCAGGATGGTGAAGTTGATCTGTGGGATTCACAATCATGAATTGGCGAAGTCCTTAGTTGGACATCCATACGCCGAGCGATTGACTAAGGAAGAAAAGAAAATTATTGCTGATATGACAAAGTCGATGGTGAAACCGAAAAACATCTTGCTAACGTTGAAGGAACACAATGCCGACAATTGCACCACGATAAAGCAAATTTACAATGCAAGAAGTGCATATTGTTCTTCAATAAGAGGAGCTGATACCGAAATGCAGCATCTGATGAAGCTTCTCGAACGTGATCAATACATTCATTGGCATAGATTGAAGGATGAAGTTGTGGTGCGTGATCTATTTTGGTGTCACCCAGATGCAGTAAAGTTATGCAATGCATGTCATCTGGTGTTTTTTTATAGACAGTACCTACAAAACAAACAGGTACAGACTCCCACTACTTGACTTTGTTGGAGTGACACCAACGGCGATGACATTCTCTGCTGGGTTTGCATATCTGGAGGCTGAGCGTGTTAATAATATTGTATGGGCTTTGGAACGATTTCGAGGCCTATTTTTAATACACGATCGCCTCCCTCTTGTTATTGTCACTGACAGAGACCTAGCACTGATGAATGCAGTGAAAACTGTGTTTCCCGAGTCTACTAATTTGTTGTGTAGGTTTCATATCGATAAGAATGTGAAGGCGAAGTGCAAATCTTTAATCGGGGAAAAAAATGCGTAAGACTATGTAATGGATAGCTGGGGTACTTTGGTTGATTGTCCGTCCGAACACGAGTTCCATGAGTCACATCAGAAGTTTCAAGTTGCTTGTTCGCCTTGGCTGATGTTCATTGACTATGTTAACGACACATGGATTATCCCCCACAAGGAAAAATTTATTACAGCATGGACGAATAAGGTCATGCACCTAGGCAACACAACAACAAACAAGTATTAAGAACTGATTTTATTTGTTAGTAACGATTAGTATTAAATGGTATTTAATTGTTGTATATTTTCATGTTTGTTGTGTATTTTAAATGTAGGGTTGAATCAGCTCATTGGGCTCTCAAAAGAGTACTACAAAATAGCATTGGAGACCTATGTAGTGTTTGGGATGCCATGAACAACATGATCACGCTGCAACACGTCGAAATTAAAGCATCCTTTGAAACCAGTACGCATGTGGTTGGCCATGTATATAAAAAAAACCTTATACAAGAGGCTTCTTGGGATGGTTTCAAGGGATGCTTTAAATCAGATTGCTTCTGAGGTTGACCGTCTACGTTATCTCGGCAACAATCTCTCTTCTTGTGGTTGTGTGATGAAAAGCACGCACGGTCTTCCTTGTGCATGTGAGCTTTCTAGGTATACTGCTGGCAGCATCCCATTGGAGTCAGTCCATCTTTTTTGGAAGAGACTTTGCTTTTCAGACCAAGGGTTATGTGAGACGGAAGTCACCATCAAGGAAGAGATAGAGATCATATCTAAAAGGTTTGATGAACTTGATGTGGCTGGCAAAGTAACTCTGAAGAGTAAACTTCGAGAAATTGCATACCCTGATCATAACTCTATGTGCCCTCCTCCGTCAAAGGTCAACACTAAATGTGCACCGAAGAAACCGATGAAAAGAAGTCAAAGATCCACAAAGCGTGATCCGTCTTACTGGGAGTATGTTGATGCTTTTCATTCTGTTCAAAGCAGCAACTCTCCAGTGAAACGAAGTGCATCATGTTCTCAACCGCCTCAGCCAACAAGGATCATCCCGATGTTAGATCAATTTGCGTCATTATTTCAAGGTTTCATTCCTGACGTTGTGGATGTGAAAGCGGACGGTAACTATGGATATCGGTCCATTGCCGCTTTATTAGGTATGGGGGAAGATTCGTGGCCGTTAGTGCGTAATGAATTGATTAAAGAACTTGGCAGGTGGTCGCATGAGTACATAAACCTCTTTGGTGGCACAGAGAGATTTGAACAATTAAAGTTGTCCCTACTTGTTGATGGCTTTTCAAAGGTATGTTTTTAGGTTAATTTTTTTAATAACAATGTTTAAATTACTTACATGTGTATGTTTGGTTCATTCAGGTTAGTGTGGACAAGTGGATGGATATAACGGACATGGGATATGTGATTGATTCACGGTATAACGTAATCCTGGTATCGTTGTCCCAACAACAAAGCATAACATTTTTCCCTCTTAGAAGTCAACCAGCACCCGACTCTTCTGGCCACCGCATCATATGTGTCGGTCACGTGTTTGGAAATCATTTTGTTCAGGTACATTGAATATAGTTAGTATAACAATTATGCAATGACTTCGCTGGTTCGTTTGGCACGGTCAGCGCATGATATAATGTTTGTTCATGTACAACAGGTTTATTTGAAAGACCATTGTCCCTTGCCGCCTCCAGCGCTGTTGTGGTCAAGCAATTGTTATTCTTAGGCAAAGCAGTGGGCAATTCCATATATTAGTAGAATGCAGCAATACACAAGCTTGATGTCATTCAAAACACACTATATAGACCTAAATGAAGACTAAACATGCATTGTTTATGTAATTGTATTCATTATGCGATATAATTTGTTGTAACCCGTTACTAACCAATTAATATTATCAAGTACTCGTTTGATTAAGCAAGGAAATTGTTGGTCCAACAAAAATCATTTACGCGTGCAGCATACATCATTGTCATAATTGACAACACATAATGACATGCATGCGTATTACAGTTTGAGCGCGACAACACATTGGTTGACTTGACTACACATTTACGCGTGTCTATTTTTTTGTAAACAAAGTTAAACAATGGCTCAGTCACAACCATCTATATATATGGCAAACTAGACTACTAAATCACACATTATCTTGCTTTCAAATAGTCTCCCAACTGATACACAAACTATGGCATTTTTAGGAGAAACTAGCAGTCAGACGATTGTCAACTCAAGGTTGGCTTTCATTTATCCAAATGGATCGATTATTCACAATGATACTGGGGTTTACTTCCAAACTTCAACTCCGGTGCCCATTCGAGTACCAAATAGGTGTGATTTTGCAAGCCTAAAAACCATAATACATAATACCCTTCAGCTATCCGACAAACAATTTTTGGATGAAATTCACTACCGGAAGCCATTCACCGATACAGGTAACCAAATTCGCTTTGAGTGTATGAAATTGATAAATGATGACGAAGTCAACACAATGTTAATGTGTAATGATCAATTTTCTTGTGTTGGTCCGATTGAGTTATTATGCACCGTTGGAAGAACACCAGATGGAATAATAAAGTTACTTGAACGCACTATGCCTCGTACTCATGACGCGATCCTGTATTATAACGACAAAATGGAACATGCCACCGCAGAACAAATTTGTTGGATGAGCGTTCACAGGAAAAAATTCTAAGAAATTTCAAATTCCTTCAACATGTACCATCGATGAACTGAAGAATTTAATCAAGCAAGTTGCACCTAAAGGGATTCCCCCTCTTGGAATTCATGAATCACAAACGGTAAGACGATTGTTTTTCTGCCAACCAGCTCGCTTTGAGTATTCAGATACGGTTATAAAATATGAAATAAATGATCTGGTCACTAACGAAGAACTGCTGAAGGTATTAGTACAATCTAACTACTGGAAAAAATATGGACCAATAGAAATTTTAGCTGTCTTTACTAAATATGTTGTGAAAATCGAAGACGAGGTCACTGGGACGTCGCTAAACAACTGAATGTGATGTTTAATTTTTTGTTTTTTCGTTGATGTAACCTTTATCTGTTTACGGCGTGTTTAATTCACATAATAAAGTTGAATGTGTTGTTTCAGTGGTCCAAAAAATTAATTGTTAAAAGGGTCGATTTCCTATTTTTTTGGATTTTCAGGCTTTGTTTTGACGTGTTATTTGACGAAATCGGGGAACAGGAATATTTTTTTTGGGTTCTTTAACGTCCAAACATGAGAAATGGCTGCCCTCCATTGTCTCACGGCAATGGCACACCCATGCAAAAAAATCCCGAACATGGGTACTTGAACATGAAAAAGGGTCCATTTCCTATTTTTTTGGATTTTCAGGCTTTGTTTTTAGGTGTTATTTGACGCAACCGGGGAACGGGAATATTTTTTTTGGGTTCTTTGACGTCCAAACATGAGAAATGGCCGCCCTCCATTGTCTCACGGCAATGGCACACCCACGCAAAAAAATCCCAAACATGGGTACTTGAACATGAATTTTTTTTAAAGTCATCTTTGTAGTATCTTATATGGCGATTTCATTGTCATGTAATTTTTTTTAATACATAATTATGAATTATGAATTATGAATGATTTTAAAAACATTTATTTTTTATGTAATTCTTACAAACAAAACTCATGATTTTAGGTTCACTTTTTTTAAAAATAAATTTAAAACACTCGTAAACTTCGCTTAAGGACCACAATCAGAATAATAAACTATATCATAAAATAATAAACTGTGCAAAACACGTCAACTATATTAAACAAAAAACTGTAATAATTACAAATATTCATGTCAACTACAACACAAAAAATAAATACAATGATCAATGGTCTGTGTGGCGTCTCTGACGAGCCCTGACAGTCCCATCAGCATTGGGTCCCCCTCTCGCGATCGTCAGGTAGTCCTGCATAATGTCATATAACTCGGTGCCTGCAGTGACTATCCTAAGGTTGAGCACACGCTCCAACCTCTGTGCAATCACCTCATATCCCTCGTAATCATCATGTCAAAGTCATTAAAAACATTTATTATAAAATTTAAAATAAATAACAACTCATAAAATATTAAACGCGCAAATAATCTTACCACATATGGAGGGGGGTCAAATGCCACTGGAACCTGGGGGTTGGGCGGTTGTATGTAGTCCTCAGGGTCTGCAGCTGGTGCATCCCTCTGCTGGTCACCTGCCTGGGTCGGTGTCATGAATGGGTGAGATATGCGGAAAAACCACTTCATGTAATCCGCAAATACCTGCCCAGGCACTAGACAAAGCTGACCCGCAGGTAGTAAGTGATCCGCAAATTGCATCCACCTGTCATCTATCTGATCGTGTGACAATCGTGCACTAACAGGCGGCGAAGGGATGCTCTGGATGTAACCGAGCTGGGGTACCACCCTCTCAAGTCGAACTGTGACCACCATAGGACCCCATCTGAGCTGACCTTGGAAATATGAAATCTCCTGAAACGCCCTAACCTCCCGATGCTCCATGTACGGCAACCAGGACACATCTATGACGGTCAAACCATCACAACATGCCCTGTAGGGTGCTCCTGTGATTCCCTTCATGTGCGCCTTCGACGTCAACCACCGGGAAGCACGTGGGGACGTCTCCTGGTATGTATCGTCAGTCACGCACTGGTGCACACTAGGGAAGTGCTCATAGATCCAGCACTACACAATAATTGAGGTTAACATAACATAAAAACATGTTTAAATCATAATCGAACGTAACATATTAAAAAACAAAAAATTTACCTGAAGTAGCGTCAAGTACCCCGCAAGTTGTCGGGTGGGGGTCCTACAAACCTCATCTAACTGGTCATACATATGAATCAGCACGACAACTCCCCAAGCGTAACCACCACTCTGAGCGAGGTCCTGGAAAGCGTCAAGGTGAACCACATGCACGTATGTTGCACTCTTATTAGCAAAAAGAGTGCAACCGACAAGGTGCAGCAGATAAGCGTGAGCTGCGACAATCCATCGCCGGGCCTGACATCTCGTCTCATAAATGTCTCGAACCCATCCTAGTCGTACATATGCCCCACGTGTGAGTGTTGTCTCCGCTCTGGCCTCCTCGGCAGACACCTCCAGCAACTCTATCAGCAAAAATCTGGCCTCCTCCGTAGAAAGAGCATGGAAACTGTGCAAGGCGCCAGAGATGGGCAAATGAAGGAGTGACGACACATCATCCAATGTGATCGTCAGCTCTCCTACCGGAAGGTGGAAGGTGCTAGTCTCACCGTGCCACCTCTCCACGAATGCGGATATCAGTCCAGGATCGCCAGTAGTAACTGAACAATCGATCAGTGGACTTAATCCTGTGGCACCCACCAGGCCTTCAATCTCAGGCACTGGCCTCCCAATCGGTGTCACCTTCCTCCCATGTGACACTAACTTCAAATCAGGACGTTCCTGATTTGAAGTACAAATTATACAATTATTAAAAAAAATTAATGACAAACAAATAAATCAACAATGATAAAAAAATTAACAAATTAAAATACCTGTCCACTCCAAACAGCATATGCAGCGTGGTCCGCAAATGATGTCAGCATTGACGGGTCACGTGGCCCACCAGGGAATCCCTCAGCAGCAGCATCAGCATCTGACCCCTCAGCACGATCAGCACCCTCTACGTCCGCACGCATCTCAGGTGCCTCCGCAGCCACATCAGGACATCATCAGTCATGTCATGTGCATCCGCAGTCATCTGATGAACTCGTTGTCTACGGGCTGAGGCAGTAGGCCTACGCCTCTCGGGAACATCAGTTACATTCTGATCAGCAGCTCTATCTCTGCCTACAAGTCTACCTATGGCACGACCTATACCTCGTGTTCTGGCCATGATCTGTAAATCATGTCGAACACGTATTTTTTTAGGTCAAAATATACACAATTTTCTTTATCAAAAAACAACTTTATTTATAAACAAATAAGACTAACTTAAATCAAATTATTTTAAAACATACACAACCTAATTTAAAAAAAAAATTAAACAACTTCATTTATAAAAAAAAACACAACTAATGTAAAAACAATTTATTACTAAACATGCACAACTTAATTTAAAAAAAAAATAAACAACTTCATTTTAAAAAAAAAACACAACTTCATTTTAAAAAAAACACAACTTCATTTAAAAAAAAATCACAACTTCATTTAAAAAAAAAACACAACTTCATTTAAAAAAAACACAACTAATGTAAAATTAATTAATTAAAAAATATCCACAACTTAATTTTTAAAAAAATAAACAACTTCATTTATAAAAAAACACAACTAATGTAAAATTAATTAATTAAAAAATATCCACAACTTAATTTTAAAAAAATTAAACAACTTCATTTATAAAAAAACACAACTAATGTAAAATTAATTAATTAATTAATTAAAAAATATCCACAACTTAATTTTAAAAAAAATAACAACTTCATTTATAAAAAAACACAACTAATGAAAAAATAATTAATTAGTAAACATCCACAACTTTATTTTTTTAAAAAAAATACTTCATTTATAATTAAATAAACAACTTAATTTATATCATTTAAAAAAAACTAGTATTTTTAAAAAAAATTTCCAAACACACACAACTTTATTTATAAAAATAAACAACTTCATTTATAAACAAAAAACACTAATTTAAAAAATAAACAATAAACAAAAACAAAAACAACTTCTTTTATAAACAAAAAAAAAATTTACAAATTAATATTTAATAAAAATACACAATTAAAATTATAAAAAAAAAACATGACATCAAAAATCCAAACCTCATTTTTCATAAAATCTCAAAAACAAAATAATCAACAAAAATATAATAATTCATTTTAAAAAAAACAAAACAATTTTTGTTTTTTTAAAAAAAAAATACACTTTCTGGAAGAAGTGTTCTTCCGGAATTATTCCTGAAGAACACTTCTTCCGAAAACTTCTTCGGGAAAACGTTTGTTTTCTTCCGGAAGAACACTTCTTCCGGAATGTTTCCGGAATAGATTCTTCCGGAAGTTCCGGAAGAACCCCTAACGGGTCTTTCGGAAGCCTCCGCCGTCAGCCCCCTTTTCCCATTTTTTCCGGCACCTCCTGCTCTCGTCTTCTACCCTATGGTTCCGCTAACCTAAGGTTCTTTTAACCTAGCCTAATGCTACAACTACACAGTGCATAATAAAAGCAAATGGAAGGTTAACGAAACTTACCTCGAACGAAAATGGCGTCCAAGCGAAAGAAGCAGCAGCTGGGCTCGCGGTGGCTCGCGGTGGAAGAGAAGGCTCGCGGAAGAGGAAAGAAAAGAAAGAAAAGCAGAAGCAAGAAGTGATTCCAGGAGAGAAGAGGGAATGTTTTAAACTTTTTTAATGAAGGGTAAAATAGTACTTTCAATAAATTGTTGGGTGCACCAACAATATTGCTGGGTGCACCTAGCATTCCCTTTTCTCTTTGTTTGTCACTTCTTCAGGTTCCAGGGGGCTTGGAAGTATGCATCTGCAGGCATGGTTATTACAATTATAATAACTTACAAATTACGAAGGATTATATATAGAACTAAAAATATTGTGCCAGAAACTAAAAATATAAAAACCAAATGAAGTAACATTTTTCTTTTCGCCTAAAACAAAGCATATATGTTATGGGTTTAAGTAAATAGCTATTTTTATGTTAAACTAAATTAGTACCTGTTGGATGAAAAAATATATAAAGCATCATAACATTTAAATAAAAATAGGAAAATATAATAAAAAAATTCAAATAGTAATCAACCATAAATAAAAACACCATGTGGCAGTAGTAACTAAGAATGTCCTAAATTGAACCAACCATTTTAAATCATCAAACTGATCAAAAGAAAAAAAAACAATAAAAAACTTATAAACAAAAAAAACTAAAAAAACAAATTTTGTATTTCGATTTGATTCAGTTTTTGTTTACTAGTATTTTAGTATGTGTATTGTGATTTTCTTAATGCATGACAAAGTGATTTTAATTAAATGGCAAGAGAAATTTTAATTCATGCTTTAAAAATATAATTAAGATAAAAAGTTCCATGTTATATTGTTAACTGAGGTGTGGAGTTTGAAGATTCTTATGGGTCTTAAGAGAAGGATTAAAAAAGTTAGTAATGGATGAGATATTTAGATGATTTTAGAGATTGGCCTTATGATTTGATAAGGAAAGTTCTTTTTTTTTCCTTTCCTTTGCCACACTTGATGGTCAAACTCTTATTTTCTCTCATTTTTCACATGATCTTGATTTTCTTGTCCACACACAAGGAGTTTCCTCTCAGGTTTTCAGAGATGGAACTTGATTTCCCTTCATGACAAGTTGTTCCCTTCTCCTTTCTTGAGCTTGTAACCATTGTTGGATGTTAAGCCCAATTTCCCTCCTCTTTCTCCTTTATGAGTTGACCTATAATGGGTAGTTGTTGAAAAACCTCATTAATGTTGTTTTTAGTTTATATTTTTCATGGTTTCATGGTGAGGTGTTTTTATTAAAGAGAACCTTCTTTTGTTGATCTCAAGACTCTTATTTCCCTCTTCTCCTCAAAAGCCTAAGCTTGAAGACCGTTTAGGTAAGAGAAACTCTTGTTTACTTTATTGTTTTTGTGATATTGACTTGATTATAGATGTTTGTGAAAGATAAATAGACATAAAAAATGTAATCTTGGCTAGTTTAGGTTTTTAAGGTTTGGATTTTGTTTGAGAATGTATGATTAAGAGGCTTATTGGGAAGATTAATCAGCTAAAAATGCAATTGAAGAGATTAGTCATTGTTTAGTATGCTCGGGAATTGTTCAGAGGCCATAGATGGTCATTGGAAGTTTGGAATTGTGATTCTCACAAGTTGTAAATCGTAGGCTCACACTAAGCATGATGAATTTGTGCCTAAAGTGCACAAATTTTGGGTTTAAGCCTTATTATCCAAGCTAAGCATGTGTCAGGGATGCTAACCTTTGGGGAGAAGCCCTTTTGACGACTTGTTTTTTTTATTATAAAATAGAATCCCACATAAGAAAATAGGAAAAACATCTCGTGAGTTATGGAAATGCGACAAAACAAACCTGAAATATTTGAAAGTGTGGGGGTACTTAGCCAAAGTACTGTTACTTGATCCTAAGTAAAGGAAAATAGGACCTAAGACTTCTGATTGTATGTTTATTGATTATGCAGAACACAGTGTTACCTATAGGTTTCTTGTTCTTAAGAGTAAAGTGCTTGATTGCAATACCATAATAGAAACTAAGAATGTTGATTTCTTTGAGGACATATTCCCTTTAAGGTCTAGTGTTACCTCTAGTACCAATGCTAGTATTGAGCAACTTGTTGAAACCTATAATGAACCTATGTGTGAGGACTTGAGAAGGAGTAAAAGACAAATGATAGAGAAATCTTTTGGAGATGATTTTTATATGTATCTTATTGAGGATGACCTTTGGGAACAAGCCATTAAAATTGAAATTGACTCTATCAAGAAAAACTATAGATGGACTTTAATATACCTACCCAAAGGAACAAAGCCAATTGGATGCAAGTGGATCTTTAAGAGAAAGTATAATCCTAATGGATCAATAGACAAGTATAATCTTGATGGCTAGATTGGTAACTAAAGGGTTTACTCAAAAAACTAGACATAGATTACTTTGATACCTTTGCGCCAATTACCAGAATTTCCTCTATCCGAGTTTTAATAGCCTTAGTTGCCATCCATAAGTTAGTGATTCATCAAATGGATGTGAAGACAACTTTCCTAAATAGTGATTTACAAGAAGAGCTATATATGACTCAACTTGAAGGGTGTGAGGTTCCTGGTCAAGAAAACAAAGTGTGAAAACTTTTAAAATCCCTATATGGTTTAAAATAGGCACCAAAAAATGGCATGAAAAGTTTAATGGGACTTGTGATGGTTTTTCCTTTAGTGATGTTGATAGATGCATGTGCACAAAGTCTATGAAAGACGATTAGGTCATTATATGCTTATATGTGGATGACATGCTTATCTTTAGTACATGCATTTATATAGTTTTAAGTACTAAATTTTTCTTGGCATCTAAATTTGATATGAAAGATAACAAGTGTAATTATGGGAATTAAAATCATAAGGAAGGGATATAGTATATTACTATCCCAAAGACATTATGTTGAGAAACTTCTTAGAAAGTTTGGTTATTATGACTTAGTGAGTACCCCTTATGATGCTAATTCTCAATTGAAGAAAAATTAAGGAGAACCAATTGATCAAACTCAATATACCCAAATCATTAGGAGCTTACTGCATTTAATGAATTTCTCTATATCTAATATTGCATATGCACTAAGTAGATCAAGTATATACACTCATAGTCCTAATCAGGACGACTGGGATGCACTTGCAAACCTCCTAAGATATTTGAGAGGTACTATGGATTATGGTATTAAATATAGTGGATTCTTTGTTGTACTAGAAGGGTATAGTAATGCTAATTGGATCTCTAATTCAAATGAGACAAAATCCATTAGTGGTTATGTATTTACACTTAGTGGTGATACGACTGCATGGAGATCAGCCAAACAAACTATTAT
This sequence comes from Glycine max, assembly GCF_000004515.6. Classification (NCBI taxonomy): domain Eukaryota; kingdom Viridiplantae; phylum Streptophyta; class Magnoliopsida; order Fabales; family Fabaceae; genus Glycine; species Glycine max. Next base: position 11,503,356 of record NC_038250.2, read on the forward strand.
AGCTAGATCAACAATGTAGTCAGAGTTTGTTGTTCTAGAAATGGATGGTAGCAAGACTGAGTGGTTGAAAAACTTCTTGGCCAATATTCCTTTGGGAATGAAACCAACCCCAATAGTGTCTATGCACTATAATTCTCAATCAGCAACCATTGTAGCTAAGAACAAAACTTTCAATGGTAAAAGTAGACATATACAATTGAGACATAATGTGGTAAAGCAGTTGCTAAAGAATGAAACAACTTTCATAGATTATGTGAAGTTGGAAGGAAACTTAGCGGATCCTCTGACAAAACCCTTGGTGAGAAACATGATATTAGAAATATCAAGGGGACTTAAGCCACTTGAAAACAAACAATGATGGTAACCCAACCTTTGTGATTAAAGATCACATTAAGAAGGTTCAATGGGAAAAACAAGTCATTTGTCAGTTCTACTAGCACTAAAATTAATTTAATCAATTTTTTAATCTTAGTCCCTTCTTATGGTGTGAAAAACTGTTAGATGTTGCATTACCAAGAAGGTAAGCTTTATAGTTAAGTTTTACGTGGTTATGAGAAAGCTTAACAACTTATAAAGCTTTTAATGATTTTCATATCCCTTATGGGTGATGTATGATTTACAACATACACTTGATGAAATCACCTATATGAGTGTCAAGTGGGGCCGCTTGCATGAGATCCTAGCGAGATCTCTAAAGCACTCATGAATATTGGGCACATGCATGACCTAGTAAGGCAACACAGCAATAGCGACATGAATTGTGGGGATGTACTGTGATTGATAAACCACTAGCACACACCAAGTGTTTTAGGTTCAATAGCTTGCTACCCTACTACATTGTGTGGCATATGTCTTATTAGTCTAGGCCTGGTTCAATAGCTTGCTATGTTAGTTTTGGATGATCCATTCATTCTCTTTGTTTCGATGAATAACAAAGATAAAAATTTATGATTGTTAATGATTTACATATAAGAGTATAGGACACATCACATGAAAGCATTATGATAATAATTTCCTATACTTCAAGCTCTGTTGATGATTTTCGTTCACTCTACAACTGAGTACCTTTTTGTAAAGTAATATCCAACGCCTAACGTGCTGTTAATAAAACAAACATTGAAAACTAGTGGTTCATCCACTATGCTTCTATCACGCGTCCAAAAGGACCCTTAAACATTTACATAAATATTTATATCTCTTATAAGTGTAGTCCGATAACAAGTGGATTTGTTCATACTATAATCCATCTATTTTATATTGTTCTCAATTACTTGATTTAAACTAACGGTTGAATTCAACATGATTGAGAAAATTTTAAAAATGATTTATTCAAGAACAATATGTTATTGGAATCATGAAGAGCTTGCCTTTTTTTTTAGAAAGATTCGCCCCTCCAGCTGTCAATGTGCCATAAAGACTGACAACGGTGAAATATTGAATGCATTGATCCCAAAGAAGATTTGCTCCTCCGATAGCTATAAAAGACAACTCATTTCAACGTTCAAAACAACCAGAAAAGAAATGAAAAGTCGTCAAGCTGAGAATCCAAAGAGAAACAAAATGATATCATTTCGAGAGAAATGTTGAGCTTAAAAAATTCATTGTAAACACACTCTATGAGTGTTAGAATCTCTTATTCTATTTCAAATAATTGTTTGAGAAAGCTAGAATGACTTAGTGATAAAATAATACTTGAGTGTTTTTAGAATTAGAGGGAGTTAAGGATTGTATCAATAGTGACCTAGAGAATACTTGACTGGATATAATACTTGTTGTAATCAAGTTTGATTAATAGAAACCTTAACTAGTTGATAAATGAGAACTGGAAGTAACTTAGATTGAGTGAACCAATATAAAACTGAGTGTTTCTACTACTTTTATTTAGTTTTTCATAGTATTTTCAAGGCATATTATTGGCACATCTCTGCACACAAGTCTTTCATTAAAACTATTGTTTATAAATCATTGGACAATAGTCCTTTACTACTTGTGAAAATCTTACTCGTCATTAGACGCTAGTCTTTGTAAACAATTTTGTTTATAAATCACTTCCATTGTGAAAAGATCCAAAAAGAATATCTAATACACTATTCAACTTTTCTCTAGTGTGATTTATTTTATTTCATGCTACACCAAATCCAATGCATTACATTCCATATGAACTGATGAACTCTTTCCTTCTTTTCTTAAAATGTTTTCTCAAAATGTTTTATTTAATCTTTTGTAATATGTGAAAGATTGTTGTAGTTTGATGAATATTACAAAAGACAAAGTCTGGCATTGCTTTGGGATAACTTTGGCTCAAGTGCTTATATATCATTTTGTGATATGGGCTTTCAGAGTGACTAGCAAGATATGAAAGTCTTGCTTGCATAAGCTTAGACCATGTAGGCTTGTCGTAGCTTAAATCCTCCAATTTGTCCCCCCTTATGTGTGCAATAATGTCCTGTGCAAAGTTTCACGGTTTTAATTAATTAAATTCTTTTTCAGAATTATTTTGAATTTCAAAAGTTTATCCAAAATATCTTAATTTTAATTAGAAAGAAATTGAGTTGTCTCAATTACAAAAATCATGAGATTATACTATTTATTTCTTCTTATTGTTTTATCTTTTTTATAATTATCAAATCAATTATCGTGTCAGTTTCAAATTATATTACCGTTTTTCACGAATCTATATATACTTTGTGCCAAATAAACCATGCAGATTGTTTATCCATCATTGTCTCATTAAAAGAATCGAATCTAATTAAAGTGCCCTTCTATACTTTCCAGCTATTGAGTGATAGATCATTGACAGAAACATGGGTCATAACCATTACGTTACATTCATGAATATATACAATAAATGACTATTGTATTCCAGTGAGTTTGATGTGGCAATAAAGTCATTTGCAAAATACTAAAACACTGAACGTGACCTTCATCATTGAAACCTGGGCGTTGTTGAGACATCGTAATTGTATCCGCATGTTATTATACAATAAACTTGAATATGGAAAAGGTTAGCTTATATGAAATTTCTCTTGGCTTAATTATCGAAATTTTAAATTAAATAAGGCTTAATTAAGTTTCTCATATCTTGAATATAAGTCATTTTTAAATTATTATCTCACATTTAACTTTTTCAACTAAGTATCTTGAAAAAAAAAATTATTTTATTATCTGTCGTTAGTCGTTTTCCGTTAAGTGATGACGTGATAGATGTCACGTCATCATGTCTGGTCACAAGTATTTTATTGTCACGTCATCACCTTCAATGATGTAGCAACGTGGCAATGACGGGACAATGATTGAGTGTGGTGACGTAACATTTCGTCTACCACGTCATCACTTAACGGAAGACAACTAACGATACGTAGTAAAATAAAACTGAATATTTTTTCAGGTACTTATTTGACAAAAAAAAAAAATTAGGTAGTGATATGAAAATGACATATTATTTTAGGTATAAAAAAATTATTTAAGCCAATTTGAAAAATAATATTTTAGTTAACAAATGATAAGGAGGAGTTTTATCAAAATAAATAATTTGATTTTAGAAAAAATGATAAATGATAAATTTTATTATTTCATTGAAAATAAAAATAAAAATGATAAACGTAAATTTATGTTTAAAAACAAATCTTATAAGTCAATAAGAAAAAATTGTTTCTAAAAAAATTTTATTTGATAAAATATTTGTAAACTTAGAAATTAATTAAAATAACTTGATGAACATATATGTACTTTACTTTTATATAGACTTAATAAACTTTATCATATTTATTTTATTGAGATAATTCCTTATTCAAAATAAGAAATAAATTAAATTAATAAGATGTTTTTTATTGATAGGAATAAAAAAAATACTATTTGAAATTTACAATAACTCACATATCAATTTATTATGTTTGATCAATTGAACTAGATTAATAAGATAGTATTAAAGATGAAATTAAAGAGTTAAGATACGTATATTTAATATTTGGACAAAGTTAAAAGAGAACCTAACAATATCAAATAGTGAGATATATATCTTGAACCCAGAGAATAGTGAAGGAAAAGTGGAGAAAGATATAGCATGTTATATGTATACATTGATCGTAAAACACCAATTATATATGATTTAAATAAGTTTTTCATACTTGAAAAATAAGTCATTTTCAGATTACTACCTAAAAATTCATTTTTTTTGTTAAATACCTACTTGAAAAAATTTCCAGTTTTATTTTACTATTTGTCGTTAGTTCCCTTCCGTTAAGTGATGACATGACCATGAAATATAGAACGTCATATCATCACGCCTAATTACTAATAAGCCATTGTCATGTCATTGAAAGTAACGACGTGACAAGACATAATAACATGAGAATACACGTCATCACTCAATAAAAGATAACTAACGACATATAGTAAAATGAAACTGAAATTTTTTTCAGTGTTTAGTTGAAAAAAATAGTTATTAAGTAATAATTTGAAATCGATCTATATTCCAAATATAAAAAATTTAATTAAACCATTAAATTATGATATATATATATGAATATTTTTTAAGAAAATTGCAACATATTTTAATGATACATATTTATTCAGTAATAAAAATATAAAAAAATAATTTTATCTAATTTAAGATACTGTAATTAGTAATTACACTTTGCTTGAGACCGAGTAAAAAGCATCACAGTTTCCGGTTTATTTATTTACTTTTTGCTTCGGAGTTTCAGGTTTATTTATTTTATTGTTAAACAATTAATTCTTATACTTTTAATAAAAAATGAAGATTTTAATATAATTTTTCTGAAGTTTTTTGAAATTTAATTCTAACTGTTAAATGCTAAAGTCTAAACCAGATGTACCCATTTGATGACTTGAGAGGGGAGCGTTGGCAATGGCCACGCAATATATTAAATTATTCTCTTTTTTAATAAAATTGTAGACAAGTACATATTCTGTGTCACAACTCACAAGAAGTCGACTAGTTTGTCAGTTCAACTGCTGCTTTCATCTATAACAATATATAAATCGAATAATTTTTTTTTGGTATCCACATTTGCATGGACGTCTTTACCCTTTAATTATACTACAATCTGATATTCTCTTTCAACTCCAACTGCAACACTCATCAGTTAAAGGATAAAATAATAAAAAATGTAAAACACAAATTAAATTGATGTAAAACGGCCACACCTATTCCTTTTCTATATAACTAACTCATTCGTTCTTTCTCTCTTCCTTTTATTAACTTCTCTCATTCATATTATTGTAACTTCTCATTTGTAGGATGGCCTCATGTGGATGAGAGAGGCTGCAACGGCGCAACAACCTGCAAAGGACACGAGCATATGCCAAATGACTGAAATAGGGACAGGCCGAATTGCATCTTTTTACTTTTTCCTTTGCTCGTTGAAATTTTCATAAACGTCATCACAAGCATAGTTACTAAAATTTCTATTTATTTGCATCTACATTTATGTCTAATTGTTTTTTCTATGTGCAGATATATACTTGAACTGGGAAGAGGCATTGTTCTCTCTAAAATTAAGTAACTGCCCTTTCTCCACGGAACCAATATTTTGTTTCATTATTAGGCTATTGAAACATAAAATATATAGCAACATTTCCTCAAGTTTCAACTGCATGTTTTTACCCATTTTAGTTGTTAACCCACCCCACTTCCCCATTTTATATTCAACCTCATTTCTTTCTGTCATTTTGCTTAGTTAGTAGTGTAACAACCACTGACGGTGGCAATTTATATTGGTGGAAATGATTATTACAATGGAGAGTAAATGGTAACATTAACGCTTTTGTGTTTCATTTACTTTGGAGAGTTAGTTTATAGATTTTAAAATGGTTGTGATTATATATGGCTTATTCTTCAACATGGCATATCTTAAACCAAATGCATTTCTTCAAAATCTGATGTTTTTTTACTTTTTCTTTTTGAATGTTGCAGGACCCAAGTTTGCATTCCCATTTAGAAGTGGCATTTCCATTTTCTTCTCAGGAACGTGCCGCACAATTGCACATTGTAACTGCAATTTTCTATTTTCTAATCCGTCTCCTCTCTCGCTTTGTCTGCTTTATATTAGTTCCCTTTCCTTCATTTTTGTTTATGAGTGCATTTCATAATTCATTTATTGCCACTTCATCGAGGCATTGAAATGTGGCTATAATAATTTGAATCACATTTGTAATATTTTTTATAATTCTAAGCCAGTGACTACCAGTGAGGCAATTTTTTTTACAATGTCCTCTCTCTCTTTCTCAATTATTACTATTTTTTTACATTGAAAGCTTAATTATACTTTTTTACAGAGCTGAATCATTTTAAATTTTTTACATTATCCCCAAATTTTAGATGCATATATTATTAATTCCTATCTGAGTTTTATTTTCCATTCAAATTTGCACTTACACCCTCAAATCTTAAAAATATTTTTAATTTTTGTTCTAATATCCCTTAAAGAATAAGACATGTACTTTCTAATAAATTTATCTTATTAATTTTAAATTTTAAGTTCTAAATTTAATCAATCATTCATATTATTTTTTAGAATTTTATTCTTTTATCTATCTATTATCATGTTCTTCAGATTGAGTGCTTCAACAATTTGTTTTTTTTTTGTTTATTAACCTTATTATATTGTTTTTTCTCATTGTTTGCGTAATTTTTGGCTGATATTTTATATTTAACGTGCATTTTAGGATTTATCTTATTTAAAATTTTAAGTTCTAAATTTAATAAATCATCTATAATATTTTTTATAATTTTTATTTTATCATCTGTCAATTACTTTTTTAATTTAGACAAGAACATCAAAAGAAGACGTAATAAAAATTGTTAATGAATGACAATGGAAATAAAAGAAAAAGAGTAAATTACAATTACCCTCCCTGTTGTGTGAGTGGCACATTGCTTTTAATGAATTTTTTCTTCCCAAAATGCCATCACCCCTTCTCTCCAGCTCAGCCACCCCAACAATGCAAGAACCAGTATCTTCCACAACTTCAAGCGGGACCAAGAGCAGCAAAAAAATAAAATAAAAATGAAACATTGTTGTTTACTTATTTCAATTTTGCTTGTAGTTGTATTACATCGGTTTGAAAAGCATAAAGCTTAAGCTGGATCCAAGAAGAGAAGTTGATAGGAAATTGGAGCAATTGGGGTGAGATGATGAGGTGAGGAAATGGGTTTGCTTACCACTTCTACTCTTTATTCATCACATCGCTGCAACAACTCTACAAATGTGTTAATTGTTCTCGTGAGAATAAAGCATGGTGCAGGTGGTGAGGCACGGCGGCGCGGAAGATTTTGAACCACCCTTGGCGGCGGCAACCATAGTGTAAGATGATAGATGCAAGTGTTGCTTGCCTCCCCTCAGCTCCGACATCACTCACGCTGCCACCTCCCTTCCAACACCGTCACTGTCCAGATCTGGTGCTCCCTTCATTTTTTTCACTTTGCAAATCTTTTTTTTTTTCAAAAGTTTTTTCTAATGCTAGACCTGGTCTCAGAATCTCATTTGTAATTTTTTTTTTCGATTATCTATCTGTTATGGGTTTAATATCTTATGTTGAGTATATTGTTTGTTGAAGAAAAAAAGAGAAGGGGTTAAACAAAGTGACAAAATGGGTTTAATATAAATAGAAGAATTTTTTATTTTGGTTTAACTTTTTTTAACAGAGACTTAAGGCCGTGTTTGTATACAGCGGGTTAGAAGGAATGGAAAAAATAAATAAATAAGAGGTGACAAGTGTAATTAAGGCAATTCTCATGGGTAAGCCTAATCTACTCAAACTAAAAATACAACTCTTGAAAGTTTTGATTTGATGTGTTTGGATAAAATATATTAATAATTTTTTTAAGAAAAGATCATTTTTATATTATTTCAATCAATTTTTTAAAAAAAACCACACGTCAAACAAATGTTAAAATTGTTTGTGATTATTCTGTAAAAGGAAACTAAAAACAATTTTTTTTATAAATTAAAGAACTAAATTTTATTGTATGATATAAAACTGAGTATAAAAATAAGATTTCACAACAATATTGGGAAAAACATATTTTTCCTTTTAATTATATGCAATAATATTATAATTTTTTAATGTAAAATTGACTTTAATTATAGAAATAATTTTTTATGTTTAATATATATATAAGTTTCTATTCTTTAAAATATGTATTCTTTAAAATATGTATGCCTTTTGTTTTCGTCTCTCACTTTTAATTTATTTCATATGAGGCTTTTAAGGAATTTTTTTTATTAATAAATTTTCATTCCATTAATATGTTATTCATTATTTTATTCCATTAATATTTTGAATTTTTCATGGGATTTCTTATTTTAAGGGGGAAAAAAGATTAAAACCATATTATTTACAAACACTGAATGAGAAAAAAGATTTTATATATATATATATATATATATATATATATATATATATATATATATATATATATATATATATATATATATATATGTACATCGAGTGAGAAAAACTCTATAGTATATATATAGAGAAATTAAATGGATATAATTGATTTAATTATAACATTGTGTGTTACAACACCTAAGTGTGTGAATATATATCGATATGCCCCCCCCCCCTTGCGAGATCCCACACTACGTTTGAAGAAAACAAGATGTGGTGCTCCCCGAGAGAGATACATACATACATATACACGTTTATCTCTACATTTTTTTATTTAGAGAGACATAATAAAGACATATATAATATATACAACTAAAGAGTGATCTATGTGTAATCACACAGTGTGCGGGGGTGTATATATTATCAATATAATTAAGACTAAATTGTTTTCTATATCATTAAATATCTATATATTTTTATATATATATATATATATATATATATATATATATATATATATATATATATATATATATATATATATATATATATATATATATATATAAATGAAATGTAAAATAAAAAAATAAAAAAAAATCCTTCTCAACTAACTTTGCCCCCTCTCCCTGAGAACATTTTGTATATATGAAAAAAAGATAAATGTTAATAAAGGAAAATATATATGAAAAATAAGTTTTTGAGTTAATATTTATTTAGAATTTTTTTAGTAATAGATCATATCTCTAATTTTATCCATAATATTAATAATAAATATTTTTAAAACTTATTATTTATTAAAACTTAAATATTTAAATAATTATGTAAAAGAAAATTTCACCCCTTCCTCACTTGATACAGTCATATTCGTCCGAGTGCAACACGAAAAAGGGAGAAGAGATGGTGGAAGTGCCGTGAGACAGGAAGGGACACCTTCTCATTTACTAAGTACACTCCCTTATTCCCTTTTTACAATTCGCCCCCTTATTCCCTTTCTACGATTCGCCCTTGCCTCTACCGGATCAACTACTACTTATATAAATATAAAGCACCAAAGGTAAGCAGTTTCCAGTCAAAAAAAGCTATTCTTCTTTTTTCTTAAAGAAGTATATCCTTTTTTTTCTTTCTAGAAATGTCTTTTCAAAATTACATATACCTATTTTAGAAATGTATATCTAGAACAATGATTCATATTTCTAGAGATATACTTCTAGGATAGGTATATATTTTTTAATAAAATATCATTTAAGAATTAAGATGGTTGATGAAAAATAAAAAAAGATGATAAATGTTTATCTTATACCTATGTTTGTTGGTCTTATTTTTATGTTATCATTAATGTTCTCTAAATCCTATCTAAAATATTATTTTCATCTTATCTATATTATTTTTTAAACACTAATTTTAAACCATCTTCATATATTCATTATATAATATTACGTTTTTATCATCATTATTATATAATATATTGTATTTTCCTTCATATGATACTATGTTTCAAGGTGCTTTCATCATTAACTTCATATATTATACACCTTATTTACAAAGCAAAGTTTTTTATGATGATTTTTTTTCCTTTAAATGTGTTCATTTATCTTTTAATTCAAGTCTACCTGAACGATTCATTGCTACATGATGTTAGCAATGAACATATCTTGAAATGCATTGTCACATGAAAGAAAAAACAAAATATTGTATAATAGTGATGAAAACATAATATTATATAATAATTGTATGGTGAAGATAATTTAAAATTAGAGTTTAAAGAATAATAAAGATAAGATGAAAATAAAATTTTAAATAGAATTTAAAAAACATTAATGATAAAATGAAAATAAAACTAACAAACATAAATATAAGATAATCATTTATTATTTTTTATATTTATCGTTAACTATCTTAATTCTTAAATAATATTTTAATGAAAAATATATTCATATTTCTAAAGTATATCTTAAGAATTATGAATCATAGTTTCGAACATACATTTTTAGAATAGTAAGAGACAAATTCAAAACCGCAAACCATGTGAACTAGCCTTTCCAGCGCATTATAGAACTTAGTGCTGGCTATTGTTTCCTGCATCTCCCAAGTTACTTTCAACATCTCCTTGATGGCTTTTGTAATAGTCAATCCCGAATGTAAAATTACATTACGGAATGAATCCCTTTTTCGGCTTCCAGAATGACTAATCCGGAAGGTAAAAAAACCATTCCAGAAAGGGTGCAGGAAGCAACTTGGAGGTGCAGGAAGTAAGTGCCCATAGCGCTAAATGGGACAAGCATGTTTCGAACCCTTCCATTTCAAAAAGGTTAGACTACTTTTTTTTTACTCTTTTTTTTATGTGCATTATTCAATCTAATTTTTTAATCTTAAAAATATTTAATTTAGTCTTTTAATTTTTTAAAAACATTCAACATTTTCTTTCTGTCCTAATGGACACAAACGACGTTAATGAAATCAAACAAAATGCAACATTGATAATTTTTTTAAAATTAAAACAATAAATTGAGTTTTTTAAAAAAAAATAAAAGACCAAATTCAACAATCACAAAAATAATTTATACCTGTGTATAATATGTAAATAATTGTTTTTTATTTATCTTTAAATGATTTTAGATTTAATTAAAACAAAATTTAAAAAATACCTCTTTTGTTTAACTAATTGTAGATTGGTTTGACTGATTCTTACCAATTCTGGGATGAAGTGAGTTTTTAAACTTAATGGATTGATTACCAGACTCGTTGAATCGACTAGTTCAAACTGATTTTAAAATAATGTTAGAAATTGCAAAAATACAATGAAAACAAACTTAGCGACCTTATCATAATCAGTGCAAACAACAAATTCAAATTGAGTACTTAAAATAGTGAAAATGTAAAAAAATTAAAATGATATTATCATAAAAGGAAAAAAGGTTATCCAATAAAATTAAATATTAGACAAAATTGAACTTTTGTTAACCTTGTAATTCCTAGTCCATAATTTTGGTTTTTCTATTTTAAATTTTATAATTTTAATCCCCAATTTTTAAAAGCATCCTCATATTTTGCTCGATCTATTATTTTATGTTCTCCATTTTAAAATAGTGACATCAAGAAAATATTTAATTAATTAAAATGTAAGAAATAAAAGAAATAAATTTAGATAAACTTAAGGATTGAACAATAATTAAGGATTTTTTCAAATAGGAGGATCAAATATCTATACTTTGTAAGATGACCAAAACTGCATATATGACAAAATAAGAGACCAAAGTTGTATTTAAGCCTTTCTAAAATTATGTAATTTTAGTTCCTTTGTCAATTGACTGTTAGTTGAACATGATGAGTGATTCATCATGTTTCTATGTGTAATTCAAGATTTCAGTTGTGTTATGGTGATTTCTTATGTGAATTCAGTGGGTTGTTCCCCCTTCCTATGGGTTCCCCCACTAGAGCTTGCTTATAGCACACATGATGCATGGTTACAACCTGTGCCTTAGCATACAACAAGTTATATAGAAAGCATGAACCACCTCAAACTCACTCAATTGATGGCTAATGGTTCTATGTAATTAGTAGGATCGAGTTTTCTACTCCAATTTTAGGTTTTTAGGGTTGTGAACTCAAGGGTACCAATACAAGTTCTTTGAGTAAGGAAGTTTCAGGTTTTACTTATGTCAATGAGTGAAAACAGTAGTAAGAGATTGAGTTAAAGAGTTTGATCTTCCCCCTCAAAAGGGATATAAAAGGGTAAGGGTCCTTTCTTTTGTTGTTCCATTGAATTAAGTTATAAATGCCTTGCATGCTTATATATCTTGGCATTTATCGTACATTTCATGCCTTAAAACTTTGTTTTAATCACTTTTATGCTAATATAACTATTAATTAGGAGTAAGTTTAGTGTCTTTAACTTTTCTGAAATTTTATTAACTTTTGATGTTTTATTGTGGGAAAAGAAGAAGAATTGAAGATTTTGGAGTTGAAGTGACTCACTCAACGCTTCTGTACATGCTAAGCATGAGCAACACAACAAAGAAGGCCTCGTGGCAAACATCTGGAAGAAAATGGGCCAATTGGAAGTTCTTGAGGGCACTCAGTGTGTCATTACTCACTAAGCAATTTTTTTTCACAGTGAGGATTTGGGCTTAGTGTGACAAATGAAACCTTAGTGCACACTCACTTTTAGCAATTCTATTTTGCATGCAGGCGTAACCCAACATGCTGGAGCTAAGTGCACAGAACATTATGCAAAATTGATAGTGCAGCGCGTTTAGCCTTATTTAAGCTCCAAGGATGCAAATTGAATACAATTTTGGTTGAGGGGAGAAATCTTGGGCATTGTGAGGGGTTAGGAAGATCTCACTTGTTCTCTATGGCTTCCCTATCAACTCTCATCATTTTGTGCATAAGTTTCCTTCAATTTTTTGCATCTTCCTCTTCACTTCTTGTAGTTATGTAGTTAGGTTTACCCATTTTGGGGGTTGATGTAATTAAATCCATTCTTATGTTTACATTTTTATTATTAATCTATGTTTATTGTTCATTGTTAAGTGTTCTCTTCTATGTTTAATGCTTGTCTTGTCTTGGCTTGATCACCTTTTACTTGATTTTGTGGTTTGAAGGATCATTGAGAAATGCATTTGAACTTAGAAATGGGGAATAATACATAATCAGTTTTGTGTCTAAGGATATAGTAAAACTTCTTATTCATCCTTTAACTCTTGTTTTTAAAGCAAGTCACTTGGCTAAGTTACTCAAGGGATTGATAATTTAGTTAAGGGACTTAAGGCTCTTTCCATCCAAGGGATTGAGGTTTGAGTAATTTGTGAGTTGATGATAATAATTGAGTTTTGAACTAGATGAGTGATCTTTGCTTGCATCAGGAGGTGATTTAGTGAAATCAATTCTAATTCTTTTATCCATTTTTATTTTGCCTATTTTTACCGCATTCCAAGTGTTCACAAAAATTACAATTTTTTGTTTATTTATACTATTGTTATTTACATTTCCGCATTTCAATTAAAATCACCATTGTTCGAAGTTAGTGAACTTTTCTATTTTGTCGAATATTATGTGAGTCTTTGTGGATATGATACTTGGACTTTCATTTTATACTATTTCCGTAACTTGGTATGCTTGTCAAAAAAACTAACACTAAGTAAGTGTCCTCTTCTCAGAGAGTAGGAGTTGTCTAAACTTAAAGGATTAGTTCCTCGAGTCTAGTTAACTTGACAACTTAACACTAATAACGCATGAGCTTGCCTTGACTATCATCGAGTCCAAGCGGTTGGAAGCTCTATCTAGGAAGGCATTTTGTTTGAAGTACTCACTCTGAAATCCTTAAACAAAG